>NW_026699752.1:0-64179 GCF_030435755.1 Ochotona princeps | reverse complement strand
AAGTTGCCTGAGAATGTGGAGTCGGTGGCATGTGAAACTCGCATGTGGAGCATTCATTTGTGTGGGATGCTCACCAAGCTTCATTTCAGTCCTAGGCACTCAAAGGGCACTAAGCATAGAGTGTGAAAACTGAGTTTCCTTGAGAGCTGCTTGGAAGCCTGATGGTGTGTGAAGTTAGCGAGCCAAATGGAGTTGTTCTCCCACAAGAACCACTCGGCTGATCCTTCTTCAATATGCCCTTCACCAACATGCAGTGTTTCCTTGATTGAATTAGCTCTCACACCAATATTTGTGTCTAGAGCCTTTGCATTGAGGGCTATCTGAAAACGGCTGTGGCGCTGAAGTTGCCTGTGAATGTGGAGTTGGTGGCATGTGAAACCCGCATGTGGAGCATTCGTTTGTGTGAGATACTCACCAAGATTCATTTCAGTCCTAGGCACTCAAAGGGCACTATGCATAGAGTGTGAAAACTGAGTTTCCTTGAGAGCTGCTTGGAAGCCTGATAGTGTGTGAAGTTAGAGAGCCAAATGGAGTTGTTCTCCCACAAGAACCACTCGGCTGATCCTTCTTCAATATGCCCTTCACCGACATGCAGTGTTTCCTTGATTGAATTAGCTCTCACACCAATATTTGCGTCTAGAGCCTTTGCATTGAGGGCTATCTGAAAACGGCTGTGGCGCTGAAGTTGCCTGTGAATGTGGAGTTGGTGGCATGTGAAACCCGCATGTGGAGCATTCGTTTGTGTGGGATGCTGACCAAGCTTCATTTCAGTCCTAGGCACTCAAAGGACACTAAGCATAGAGTGTGAAAACTGAGTTTCCTTGAGAGCTGCTTGGAAGCCTGATGGTGTGTGAAGTTAGTGAGCCAAATGGAGTTGTTCTCCCACAAGAACCACTCGGCTGATCCTTCTTCAATATGCCCTTCACCAACATGGAATGTTTCCTTGATTGAATTAGCTCTCACACCAATATTTGTGTCTAGAGCCTTTGCATTGAGGGCTATCTGAAAACGGCTGTGGCGCTGAAGTTGCCTGTGAATGTGGAGTTGGTGGCATGTGAAACCCGCATATGTAGGATTCGTTTGTGTGGGGTGCTCTACCAGGTTCATTCCTAGATATTGCACTGAAAGGGCACTAAGCATAGAGTGTGAAAACTGAGTTTCCTTGAGAGCTGCTTGGAAGCCTGATGGTGTGTGAAGTTAGTGAGCCAAATGGAGTTGTTCTCCCACAAGAACCACTCGGCTGATCCTTCTTCAATATGCCCTTCACCAACATGCAGTGTTTCCTTGATTGAATTAGCTCTCACACCAATATTTGCGTCTAGAGCCTTTGCATTGAGGGCTATCTGAAAATGGCTGTGGCGCTGAAGTTGCCTGTGAATGTGGAGTTGGTGGCATGTGAAACCCGCATGTGGAGCATTCGTTTGTGTGGGATGCTCTACCACGTTAATTCCTAGATATTGCACTCAAAGGGCACTAAGCATAGAGTGTGAAAAGTGAGTTTCCTTGAGAGCTGCTTGGAAGCCTGATGGTGTGTGACGTTAGTGAGCCAAATGGAGTTGTTCTCCCACAAGAACCACTCGGCTGATCCTTCTTCAATATGCCCTTCACCAACATGCAGTGTTTCCTTGATTGAATTAGCTCTCACACCAATATTTGTGTCTAGAGCCTTTGCATTGAGGGCTATGTGAAAACGGCTGTGGCGCTGAAGTTGCCTGAGAATGTGGAGTGGGTGGCATGTGAAACCCGCATGTGGAGCATTCGTTTGTGTGGGATGCTCTACCAGGTTCTTTCCTAGATAATGCACTCAGAGGGCACTAAGCATAGAGTGTGATAACTGAGTTTCCTTGAGAGCTGCTTGGAAGCCTGATGGTGTGTGAAGTTAGTGAGCCAAATGGAGTTGTTCTCCCACAAGAACCACTCGGCTGATCCTTCTTCAATATGCCCTTCACCAACATGCTGTGTTTCCTGATTGAATTAGCTCTCACACCAATATTTGCGTCTAGAGCCTTTGCATTGAGGGCTATCTGAAAACGGCTGTGGCGCTGAAGTTGCCTGAGAATGTGGAGTTGGTGGCATGTGAAACCCGCATGTGGAGCATTCGTTTGTGTGGGATGCTCTACCACGTTAATTCCTAGATATTGCACTCAAAGGGCACTAAGCATAGAGTGTGAAAACTGAGTTTCCTTGAGAGCTGCTTGGAAGCCTGATGGTGTGTGAAGTTAGTGAGCCAAATGGAGTTGTTCTCCCACAAGAACCACTCGGCTGATCCTTCTTCAATATGCCCTTCACCAACATGGAATGTTTCCTTGATTGAATTAGCTCTCACACCAATATTTGTGTCTAGAGCCTTTGCATTGAGGGCTATCTGAAAACGGCTGTGGCGCTGAAGTTGCCTGTGAATGTGGAGTTGGTGGCATGTGAAACCCGCATATGTAGGATTCGTTTGTGTGGGGTGCTCTACCAGGTTCATTCCTAGATATTGCACTGAAAGGGCACTAAGCATAGAGTGTGAAAACTGAGTTTCCTTGAGAGCTGCTTGGAAGCCTGATGGTGTGTGAAGTTAGTGAGCCAAATGGAGTTGTTCTCCCACAAGAACCACTCGGCTGATCCTTCTTCAATATGCCCTTCACCAACATGCAGTGTTTCCTTGATTGAATTAGCTCTCACACCAATATTTGCGTCTAGAGCCTTTGCATTGAGGGCTATCTGAAAATGGCTGTGGCGCTGAAGTTGCCTGTGAATGTGGAGTTGGTGGCATGTGAAACCCGCATGTGGAGCATTCGTTTGTGTGGGATGCTCACCAAGCTTCATTTCAGTCCTAGGCACTCAAACGGCACTAAGCATAGAGTGTGAAAATTGAGTTTCCTTGAGAGCTGCTTGGAAGCCTGATGGTGTGTGAAGTTAGTGAGCCAAATGGAGTTGTTCTCCCACAAGAACCACTCGGCTGATCCTTCTTCAATATGCCCTTCACCAACATGGAATGTTTCCTTGATTGAATTAGCTCTCACACCAATATTTTTGCATCTAGAGCCTTTGCATTGAGGGCTATCTGAAAATGGCTGTGGCGCTGAAGTTGCCTGTGAATGTGGAGTTGGTGGCATGTGAAACCCGCATATGTAGGATTCGTTTGTGTGGGATGCTCTACCAGGTTCATTCCTAGATATTGCACTGAAAGGGCACTAAGCATAGAGTGTGAAAACTGAGTTTCCTTGAGAGCTGCTTGGAAGCCTGATGGTGTGTGAAGTTAGTGAGCCAAATGGAGTTGTTCTCCCACAAGAACCACTCGGCTGATCCTTCTTCAATATGCCCTTCACCAACATGCAGTGTTTCCTTGATTGAATTAGCTCTCACACCAATATTTGCGTCTAGAGCCTTTGCATTGAGGGCTATCTGAAAATGGCTGTGGCGCTGAAGTTGCCTGTGAATGTGGAGTTGGTGGCATGTGAAACCCGCATGTGGAGCATTCGTTTGTGTGGGATGCTCTACCACGTTAATTCCTAGATATTGCACTCAAAGGGCACTAAGCATAGAGTGTGAAAAGTGAGTTTCCTTGAGAGCTGCTTGGAAGCCTGATGGTGTGTGACGTTAGTGAGCCAAATGGAGTTGTTCTCCCACAAGAACCACTCGGCTGATCCTTCTTCAATATGCCCTTCACCAACATGCAGTGTTTCCTTAATTGAATTAGCTCTCACACCAATATTTGTGTCTAGAGCCTTTGCATTGACGGCTATCTGAAAACGGCTGTGGCGCTGAAGTTGCCTGTGAATGTGGAGTTGGTGGCATGTGAAACCCGCATGTGGAGCATTCGTTTGTGTGGGATGCTCACCAAGCTTCATTTCAGTCCTAGGCACTCAAACGGCACTAAGCATAGAGTGTGAAAATTGAGTTTCCTTGAGAGCTGCTTGGAAGCCTGATGGTGTGTGAAGTTAGTGAGCCAAATGGAGTTGTTCTCCCACAAGAACCACTCGGCTGATCCTTCTTCAATATGCCCTTCACCAACATGGAATGTTTCCTTGATTGAATTAGCTCTCACACCAATATTTTTGCATCTAGAGCCTTTGCATTGAGGGCTATCTGAAAATGGCTGTGGCGCTGAAGTTGCCTGTGAATGTGGAGTTGGTGGCATGTGAAACCCGCATGTGGAGCATTCGTTTGTGTGCGATGCTCACCAAGCTTCATTTCAGTCCTAGGCACTCAAAGGGCACTAAGCATAGAGTGTGAAAACTGAGTTTCCTTGAGAGCTGCTTGGAAGCCTGATGGTGTGTGAAGTTAGTGATCCAAATGGAGTTGTTCTCCCACAAGAACCACTCGGCTGATCCTTCTTCAATATGCCCTTCACCAACATGCAGTGTTTCCTTGATTGAATTAGCTCTCACACCAATATTTGCGTCTAGAGCCTTTGCATTGAGGGCTATCTGAAAACGGCTGTGGCGCTGAAGTTGCCTGTGAATGTGGAGTTGGTGGCATGTGAAACCCGCATATGTAGCATTCGTTGTGTGGGATGCTCTACCAGGTTCATTCCTAGATATTGCACTGAAAGGGCACTAAGCATAGAGTGTGAAAACTGAGTTTCCTTGAGAGCTGCTTGGAAGCCTGATGGTGTGTGAAGTTAGTGAGCCAAATAGAGTTGTTCTCCCACAAGAACCACTCGGCTGATCCTTCTTCAATATGCCCTTCACCAACATGCAGTGTTTCCTTGATTGAATTAGCTCTCACACCAATATTTGCGTCTAGAGCCTTTGCATTGAGGGCTATCTGAAAACGGCTGTGGCGCTGACGTTGCCTGTGAATGTGGAGTGGGTGGCATGTGAAACCCGCATGTGGAGCATTCGTTTGTGTGGGATGCTCACCAAGCTTCATTTCAGTCCTAGGTACTCAAAGGGCACTAAGCATAGAGTGTGAAAACTGAGTTTCCTTGAGAGCTGCTTGGAAGCCTGATGGTGTGTGACGTTAGTGAGCCAAATGGAGTTGTTCTCCCACAAGAACCACTCGGCTGATCCTTCTTCAATATGCCCTTCACCAACATGCAGTGTTTCCTTGATTGAATTAGCTCTCACACCAATATTTGCGTCTAGAGCCTTTGCATTGAGGGCTATCTGAAAACGGCTGTGGCGCTGAAGTTGCCTGTGAATGTGGAGTTGGTGGCATGTGAAACCCGCATGTGGAGCATTCGTTTGTGTGGGATGCTCTACCACGTTAATTCCTAGATAATGCACTCAAAGGGCACTAAGCATAGAGTGTGAAAACTGAGTTTCCTTGAGAGCTGCTTGGAAGCCTGATGGTGTGTGAAGTTAGTGAGCCAAATGGAGTTGTTCTCCCACAAGAACCACTCGGCTGATCCTTCTTCAATATGCCCTTCACCAACATGCAGTGTTTCCTTGATTGAATTAGCTCTCACACCAATATTTGTGTCTAGAGCCTTTGCATTGAGGGCTATCTGAAAACGGCTGTGGCGCTGAAGTTGACTGTGAATGTGGAGTTGGTGGCATGTGAAACCCGCATGTGGAGCATTCGTTTGTGTGGGATGCTCTACCAGGTTCTTTCCTAGATAATGCACTCAAAGGGCACTAAGCATAGAGTGTGATAACTGAGTTTCCTTGAGAGCTGCTTGGAAGCCTGATGGTGTGTGAAGTTAGTGAGCCAAATGGAGTTGTTCTCCCACAAGAACCACTAGGCTGATCCTTCTTCAATATGCCCTTCACCAACATGCTGTGTTTCCTGATTGAATTAGCTCTCACACCAATATTTGCGTCTAGAGCCTTTGCATTGAGGGCTATCTGAAAACGGCTGTGGCGCTGAAGTTGCCTGAGAATGTGGAGTTGGTGGCATGTGAAACCCGCATGTGGAGCATTCGTTTGTGTGGGATGCTCTACAACGTTAATTCCTAGATATTGCACTCAAAGGGCACTAAGCATAGAGTGTGAAAACTGAGTTTCCTTGAGAGCTGCTTGGAAGCCTGATGGTGTGTGACGTTAGTGAGCCAAATGGAGTTGTTCTCCCACAAGAACCACTCGGCTGATCCTTCTTCAATATGCCCTTCACCAACATGCAGTGTTTCCTTGATTGAATTAGCTCTCACACCAATATTTGTATCTAGAGCCTTTGCATTGACGGCTATCTGAAAACGGCTGTGGCGCTGAAGTTGCCTGTGAATGTGGAGTTGGTGGCATGTGAAACCCGCATGTGGAGCATTCGTTTGTGTGGGATGCTCACAGAGCTTCAGTTCAGTCCTAGGCACTCAAAGGGCACTAAGCATAGAGTGTGAAAACTGAGTTTCCTTGAGAGCTGCTTGGAAGCCTGATGGTGTGTGAAGTTAGAGAGCCAAATGGAGTTGTTCTCCCACAAGAACCACTCGGCTGATCCTTCTTCAATATGCCCTTCACCAACATGCAGTGTTTCCTTGATTGAATTAGCTCTCACACCAATATTTGCGTCTAGAGCCTTTGCATTGAGGGCTATCTGAAAACGGCTGTGGCGCTGAAGTTGCCTGTGAATGTGGAGTGGGTGGCATGTGAAACCCGCATATGTAGCATTCGTTGTGTGGGATGCTCTACCAGGTTCATTCCTAGATATTGCACTGAAAGGGCACTAAGCATAGAGTGTGAAAACTGAGTTTCCTTGAGAGCTGCTTGGAAGCCTGATGGTGTGTGAAGTTAGTGAGCCAAATGGAGTTGTTCTCCCACAAGAACCACTCGGCTGATCCTTCTTCAATATGCCCTTCACCAACATGGAATGTTTCCTTGATTGAATTAGCTCTCACACCAATATTTGTGTCTAGAGCCTTTGCATTGAGGGCTATCTGAAAACGGCTGTGGCGCTGAAGTTGCCTGTGAATGTGGAGTTGGTGGCATGTGAAACCCGCATATGTAGGATTCGTTTGTGTGGGATGCTCTACCAGGTTCATTTCTAGATATTGCACTGAAAGGGCACTAAGCATAGAGTGTGAAAACTGAGTTTCCTTGAGAGCTGCTTGGAAGCCTGATGGTGTGTGAAGTTAGTGAGCCAAATGGAGTTGTTCTCCCACAAGAACCACTCGGCTGATCCTTCTTCAATATGCCCTTCACCAACATGCAGTGTTTCCTTGATTGAATTAGCTCTCACACCAATATTTGCGTCTAGAGCCTTTGCATTGAGGGCTATCTGAAAATGGCTGTGGCGCTGAAGTTGCCTGTGAATGTGGAGTTGGTGGCATGTGAAACCCGCATGTGGAGCATTCGTTTGTGTGGGATGCTCTACCACGTTAATTCCTAGATATTGCACTCAAAGGGCACTAAGCATAGAGTGTGAAAAGTGAGTTTCCTTGAGAGCTGCTTGGAAGCCTGATGGTGTGTGACGTTAGTGAGCCAAATGGAGTTGTTCTCCCACAAGAACCACTCGGCTGATCCTTCTTCAATATGCCCTTCACCAACATGCAGTGTTTCCTTGATTGAATTAGCTCTCACACCAATATTTGTGTCTAGAGCCTTTGCATTGAGGGCTATGTGAAAACGGCTGTGGCGCTGAAGTTGCCTGAGAATGTGGAGTGGGTGGCATGTGAAACCCGCATGTGGAGCATTCGTTTGTGTGGGATGCTCTACCAGGTTCTTTCCTAGATAATGCACTCAGAGGGCACTAAGCATAGAGTGTGATAACTGAGTTTCCTTGAGAGCTGCTTGGAAGCCTGATGGTGTGTGAAGTTTGTGAGCCAAATGGAGTTGTTCTCCCACAAGAACCACTCGGCTGATCCTTCTTCAATATGCCCTTCACCAACATGCTGTGTTTCCTGATTGAATTAGCTCTCACACCAATATTTGCGTCTAGAGCCTTTGCATTGAGGGCTAACTGAAAACGGCTGTGGCGCTGAAGTTGCCTGAGAATGTGGAGTTGGTGGCATGTGAAACCCGCATGTGGAGCATTCGTTTGTGTGGGATGCTCTACCACGTTAATTCCAAGATATTGCACTCAAAGGGCACTAAGCATAGAGTGTGAAAACTGAGTTTCCTTGAGAGCTGCTTGGAAGCCTGATGGTGTGTGAAGTTAGTGAGCCAAATGGAGTTGTTCTCCCACAAGAACCACTCGGCTGATCCTTCTTCAATATGCCCTTCACCAACATGCAGTGTTTCCTTAATTGAATTAGCTCTCACACCAATATTTGCGTCTAGAGCCTTTGCATTGACGGCTATCTGAAAACGGCTGTGGCGCTGAAGTTGCGTGAGAATGTGTAGTTGGTGGCATGTGAAACCCGCATGTGGAGCATTCGTTTGTGTGGGATGCTCAAAAAGCTTCATTTCAGTCCTAGGCACTCAAACGGCACTAAGCATAGAGTGTGAAAATTGAGTTTCCTTGAGAGCTGCTTGGAAGCCTGATGGTGTGTGAAGTTAATGAGCCAAATGGAGTTGTTCTCCCACAAGAACCACTTGGCTGATCCTTCTTCAATATGCCCTTCACCAACATGGAATGTTTCCTTGATTGAATTAGCTCTCACACCAATATTTTTGCATCTAGAGCCTTTGCATTGAGGGCTATCTGAAAATGGCTGTGGCGCTGAAGTTGCCTGTGAATGTGGAGTTGGTGGCATGTGAAACCCGCATGTGGAGCATTCGTTTGTGTGCGATGCTCACCAAGCTTCATTTCAGTCCTAGGCACTCAAAGGGCACTAAGCATAGAGTGTGAAAACTGAGTTTCCTTGAGAGCTGCTTGGAAGCCTGATGGTGTGTAAAGTTAGTGAGCCAAATGGAGTTGTTCTCCCACAAGAACCACTCGGCTGATCCTTCTTCAATATGCCCTTCACCAACATGGAATGTTTCCTTGATTGAATTAGCTCTCACACCAATATTTGCGTCTAGAGCCTTTGCATTGGGGGCTATCTGAAAACGGCTGTGGCGCTGAAGTTGCCTGAGAATGTGGAGTTGGTGTCATGTGAAACCCGCATATGTAGCATTCGTTTGTGTGGGATGCTCTACCAGGTTCATTGCTAGATAATGCACTCAAAGAGCACTAAGCATAGAGTGTGAAAACTGAGTTTCCTTGAGAGCTGCTTGGAAGCCTGATGGTGTGTGAAGTTAGTGAGCCAAATACAGTTGTTCTCCCACAAGAACCACTCGGCTGATCCTTGTTCAATATGCCCTTCACCAACATGCAGTGTTTCCTTGATTGAATTAGCTCTCACACCAATATTTGCGTCTAGAGCCTTTGCATTGAGGGCTATCTGAAAACGGCTGTGGCGCTGACGTTGCCTGTGAATGTGGAGTGGGTGGCATGTGAAACCCGCATGTGGAGCATTCGTTTGTGTGGGATGCTCACCAAGCTTCATTTCAGTCCTAGGTACTCAAAGGGCACTAAGCATAGAGTGTGAAAACTGAGTTTCCTTGAGAGCTGCTTGGAAGCCTGATGGTGTGTGAAGTTAGTGAGCCAAATGGAGTTGTTCTCCCACAAGAACCACTCGGCTGATCCTTCTTCAATATGCCCTTCACCAACATGCAGTGTTTCCTTGATTGAATTAGCTCTCACACCAATATTTGCGTCTAGAGCCTTTGCATTGAGGGCTATCTGAAAACGGCTGTGGCGCTGAAGTTGCCTGTGAATGTGGAGTTGGTGGCATGTGAAACCCGCATGTGGAGCATTCGTTTGTGTGGGATGCTCTACCACGTTAATTCCTAGATAATGCACTCAAAGGGCACTAAGCATAGAGTGTGAAAACTGAGTTTCCTTGAGAGCTGCTTGGAAGCCTGATGGTGTGTGAAGTTAGTGAGCCAAATGGAGTTGTTCTCCCACAAGAACCACTCGGCTGATCCTTCTTCAATATGCCCTTCACCAACATGCAGTGTTTCCTTGATTGAATTAGCTCTCACACCAATATTTGTGTCTAGAGCCTTTGCATTGAGGGCTATGTGAAAACGGCTGTGGCGCTGAAGTTGCCTGAGAATGTGGAGTGGGTGGCATGTGAAACCCGCATGTGGAGCATTCGTTTGTGTGGGATGCTCTACCAGGTTCTTTCCTAGATAATGCACTCAGAGGGCACTAAGCATAGAGTGTGATAACTGAGTTTCCTTGAGAGCTGCTTGGAAGCCTGATGGTGTGTGAAGTTAGTGAGCCAAATGGAGTTGTTCTCCCACAAGAACCACTCGGCTGATCCTTCTTCAATATGCCCTTCACCAACATGCTGTGTTTCCTGATTGAATTAGCTCTCACACCAATATTTGCGTCTAGAGCCTTTGCATTGAGGGCTATCTGAAAACGGCTGTGGCGCTGAAGTTGCCTGAGAATGTGGAGTTGGTGGCATGTGAAACCCGCATGTGGAGCATTCGTTTGTGTGGGATGCTCTACCACGTTAATTCCTAGATATTGCACTCAAAGGGCACTAAGCATAGAGTGTGAAAATTGAGTTTCCTTGAGAGCTGCTTGGAAGCCTGATGGTGTGTGAAGTTTGTGAGCCAAATGGAGTTGTTCTCCCACAAGAACCACTCGGCTGATCCTTCTTCAATATGCCCTTCACCAACATGGAATGTTTCCTTGATTGAATTAGCTCTCACACCAATATTTTTGCATCTAGAGCCTTTGCATTGAGGGCTATCTGAAAATGGCTGTGGCGCTGAAGTTGCCTGTGAATGTGGAGTTGGTGGCATGTGAAACCCGCATGTGGAGCATTCGTTTGTGTGCGATGCTCACCAAGCTTCATTTCAGTCCTAGGCACTCAAAGGGCACTAAGCATAGAGTGTGAAAACTGAGTTTCCTTGAGAGCTGCTTGGAAGCCTGATGGTGTGTAAAGTTAGTGAGCCAAATGGAGTTGTTCTCCCACAAGAACCACTCGGCTGATCCTTCTTCAATATGCCCTTCACCAACATGGAATGTTTCCTTGATTGAATTAGCTATCACACCAATATTTGCGTCTAGAGCCTTTGCATTGGGGGCTATCTGAAAACGGCTGTGGCGCTGAAGTTGCCTGAGAATGTGGAGTTGGTGTCATGTGAAACCCGCATATGTAGCATTCGTTTGTGTGGGATGCTCTACCAGGTTCATTGCTAGATAATGCACTCAAAGGGCACTAAGCATAGAGTGTGAAAACTGAGTTTCCTTGAGAGCTGCTTGGAAGCCTGAGGGTGTGTGAAGTTAGTGATCCAAATGGAGTTGTTCTCCCACAAGAACCACTCGGCTGATCCTTCTTCAATATGCCCTTCACCAACATGCAGTGTTTCCTTGATTGAATTAGCTCTCACACCAATATTTGCGTCTAGAGCCTTTGCATTGAGGGCTATCTGAAAACGGCTGTGGCGCTGAAGTTGCCTGTGAATGTGGAGTTGGTGACATGTGAAACCCGCATATGTAGCATTCATTGTGTGGGATGCTCTACCAGGTTCATTCCTAGATATTGCACTGAAAGGGCACTAAGCATAGAGTGTGAAAACTGAGTTTCCTTGAGAGCTGCTTGGAAGCCTGATGGTGTGTGAAGTTAGTGAGCCAAATAGAGTTGTTCTCCCACAAGAACCACTCGGCTGATCCTTCTTCAATATGCCCTTCACCAACATGCAGTGTTTCCTTGATTGAATTAGCTCTCACACCAATATTTGCGTCTAGAGCCTTTGCATTGAGGGCTATCTGAAAACGGCTGTGGCGCTGACGTTGCCTGTGAATGTGGAGTGGGTGGCATGTGAAACCCGCATGTGGAGCATTCGTTTGTGTGGGATGCTCACCAAGCTTCATTTCAGTCCTAGGTACTCAAAGGGCACTAAGCATAGAGTGTGAAAACTGAGTTTCCTTGAGAGCTGCTTGGAAGCCTGATGGTGTGTGACGTTAGTGAGCCAAATGGAGTTGTTCTCCCACAAGAACCACTCGGCTGATCCTTCTTCAATATGCCCTTCACCAACATGCAGTGTTTCCTTGATTGAATTAGCTCTCACACCAATATTTGCGTCTAGAGCCTTTGCATTGAGGGCTATCTGAAAACGGCTGTGGCGCTGAAGTTGCCTGTGAATGTGGAGTTGGTGGCATGTGAAACCCGCATGTGGAGCATTCGTTTGTGTGGGATGCTCTACCAGGTTCATTGCTAGATAATGCACTCAAAGGGCACTAAGCATAGAGTGTGAAAACTGAGTTTCCTTGAGAGCTGCTTGGAAGCCTGATGGTGTGTGAAGTTAGTGAGCCAAATGGAGTTGTTCTCCCACAAGAACCACTCGGCTGATCCTTCTTCAATATGCCCTTCACCAACATGCAGTGTTTCCTTGATTGAATTAGCTCTCACACCAATATTTGCATCTAGATCCTTTGCATTGAGGGCTATCTGAAAACGGCTGTGGCGCTGAAGTTGACTGTGAATGTGGAGTTGGTGGCATGTGAAACCCGCATGTGGAGCATTCGTTTGTGTGGGATGCTCTACCAGGTTCTTTCCTAGATAATGCACTCAAAGGGCACTAAGCATAGAGTGTGATAACTGAGTTTCCTTGAGAGCTGCTTGGAAGCCTGATGGTGTGTGAAGTTAGTGAGCCAAATGGAGTTGTTCTCCCACAAGAACCACTAGGCTGATCCTTCTTCAATATGCCCTTCACCAACATGCTGTGTTTCCTGATTGAATTAGCTCTCACACCAATATTTGCGTCTAGAGCCTTTGCATTGAGGGCTATCTGAAAACGGCTGTGGCGCTGAAGTTGCCTGAGAATGTGGAGTTGGTGGCATGTGAAACCCGCATGTGGAGCATTCGTTTGTGTGGGATGCTCTACAACGTTAATTCCTAGATATTGCACTCAAAGGGCACTAAGCATAGAGTGTGAAAACTGAGTTTCCTTGAGAGCTGCTTGGAAGCCTGATGGTGTGTGACGTTAGTGAGCCAAATGGAGTTGTTCTCCCACAAGAACCACTCGGCTGATCCTTCTTCAATATGCCCTTCACCAACATGCTTTGTTTCCTTGATTGAATTAGCTCTCACACCAATATTTGTATCTAGAGCCTTTGCATTGACGGCTATCTGAAAACGGCTGTGGCGCTGAAGTTGCCTGTGAATGTGGAGTTGGTGGCATGTGAAACCCGCATGTGGAGCATTCGTTTGTGTGGGATGCTCACAGAGCTTCAGTTCAGTCCTAGGCACTCAAAGGGCACTAAGCATAGAGTGTGAAAACTGAGTTTCCTTGAGAGCTGCTTGGAAGCCTGATGGTGTGTGAAGTTAGTGAGCCAAATGGAGTTGTTCTCCCACAAGAACCACTCGGCTGATCCTTCTTCAATATGCCCTTCACCAACATGCAGTGTTTCCTTGATTGAATTAGCTCTCACACCAATATTTGCGTCTAGAGCCTTTGCATTGAGGGCTATCTGAAAACGGCTGTGGCGCTGAAGTTGCCTGTGAATGTGGAGTGGGTGGCATGTGAAACCCGCATATGTAGCATTCGTTGTGTGGGATGCTCTACCAGGTTCATTCCTAGATATTGCACTGAAAGGGCACTAAGCATAGAGTGTGAAAACTGAGTTTCCTTGAGAGCTGCTTGGAAGCCTGATGGTGTGTGAAGTTAGTGAGCCAAATGGAGTTGTTCTCCCACAAGAACCACTCGGCTGATCCTTCTTCAATATGCCCTTCACCAACATGGAATGTTTCCTTGATTGAATTAGCTCTCACACCAATATTTGTGTCTAGAGCCTTTGCATTGAGGGCTATCTGAAAACGGCTGTGGCGCTGAAGTTGCCTGTGAATGTGGAGTTGGTGGCATGTGAAACCCGCATATGTAGGATTCGTTTGTGTGGGATGCTCTACCAGGTTCATTCCTAGATATTGCACTGAAAGGGCACTAAGCATAGAGTGTGAAAACTGAGTTTCCTTGAGAGCTGCTTGGAAGCCTGATGGTGTGTGAAGTTAGTGAGCCAAATGGAGTTGTTCTCCCACAAGAACCACTCGGCTGATCCTTCTTCAATATGCCCTTCACCAACATGCAGTGTTTCCTTGATTGAATTAGCTCTCACACCAATATTTGCGTCTAGAGCCTTTGCATTGAGGGCTATCTGAAAATGGCTGTGGCGCTGAAGTTGCCTGTGAATGTGGAGTTGGTGGCATGTGAAACCCGCATGTGGAGCATTCGTTTGTGTGGGATGCTCTACCACGTTAATTCCTAGATATTGCACTCAAAGGGCACTAAGCATAGAGTGTGAAAACTGAGTTTCCTTGAGAGCTGCTTGGAAGCCTGATGGTGTGTGACGTTAGTGAGCCAAATGGAGTTGTTCTCCCACAAGAACCACTCGGCTGATCCTTCTTCAATATGCCCTTCACCAACATGCAGTGTTTCCTTGATTGAATTAGCTCTCACACCAATATTTGTGTCTAGAGCCTTTGCATTGAGGGCTATGTGAAAACGGCTGTGGCGCTGACGTTGCCTGTGAATGTGGAGTGGGTGGCATGTGAAACCCGCATGTGGAGCATTCGTTTGTGTGGGATGCTCTACCAGGTTCTTTCCTAGATAATGCACTCAGAGGGCACTAAGCATAGAGTGTGATAACTGAGTTTCCTTGAGAGCTGCTTGGAAGCCTGATGGTGTGTGAAGTTAGTGAGCCAAATGGAGTTGTTCTCCCACAAGAACCACTCGGCTGATCCTTCTTCAATATGCCCTTCACCAACATGCTGTGTTTCCTGATTGAATTAGCTCTCACACCAATATTTGCGTCTAGAGCCTTTGCATTGAGGGCTATCTGAAAACGGCTGTGGCGCTGAAGTTGCCTGAGAATGTGGAGTTGGTGGCATGTGAAACCCGCATGTGGAGCATTCGTTTGTGTGGGATGCTCTACCACGTTAATTCCTAGATATTGCACTCAAAGGGCACTAAGCATAGAGTGTGAAAACTGAGTTTCCTTGAGAGCTGCTTGGAAGCCTGATGGTGTGTGAAGTTAGTGAGCCAAATGGAGTTGTTCTCCCACAAGAACCACTCGGCTGATCCTTCTTCAATATGCCCTTCACCAACATGCAGTGTTTCCTTAATTGAATTAGCTCTCACACCAATATTTGTGTCTAGAGCCTTTGCATTGACGGCTATCTGAAAACGGCTGTGGCGCTGAAGTTGCGTGAGAATGTGTAGTTGGTGGCATGTGAAACCCGCATGTGGAGCATTCGTTTGTGTGGGATGCTCACCAAGCTTCATTTCAGTCCTAGGCACTCAAACGGCACTAAGCATAGAGTGTGAAAATTGAGTTTCCTTGAGAGCTGCTTGGAAGCCTGATGGTGTGTGAAGTTAGTGAGCCAAATGGAGTTGTTCTCCCACAAGAACCACTCGGCTGATCCTTCTTCAATATGCCCTTCACCAACATGGAATGTTTCCTTGATTGAATTAGCTCTCACACCAATATTTTTGCATCTAGAGCCTTTGCATTGAGGGCTATCTGAAAATGGCTGTGGCGCTGAAGTTGCCAGAGAATGTGGAGTTGGTGGCATGTGAAACCCGCATGTGGAGCATTCGTTTGTGTGCGATGCTCACCAAGCTTCATTTCAGTCCTAGGCCCTCAAAGGGCACTAAGCATAGAGTGTGAAAACTGAGTTTTCTTGAGAGCTGCTTGGAAGCCTGATGGTGTGTAAAGTTAGTGAGCCAAATGGAGTTGTTCTCCCACAAGAACCACTCGGCTGATCCTTCTTCAATATGCCCTTCACCAACATGGAATGTTTCCTTGATTGAATTAGCTATCACACCAATATTTGCGTCTAGAGCCTTTGCATTGGGGGCTATCTGAAAACGGCTGTGGCGCTGAAGTTGCCTGAGAATGTGGAGTTGGTGTCATGTGAAACCCGCATATGTAGCATTCGTTTGTGTGGGATGCTCTACCAGGTTCATTGCTAGATAATGCACTCAAAGGGCACTAAGCATAGAGTGTGAAAACTGAGTTTCCTTGAGAGCTGCTTGGAAGCCTGATGGTGTGTGAAGTTAGTGATCCAAATGGAGTTGTTCTCCCACAAGAACCACTCGGCTGATCCTTCTTCAATATGCCCTTCACCATCATGCAGTGTTTCCTTGATTGAATTAGCTCTCACACCAATATTTGCGTCTAGAGCCTTTGCATTGAGGGCTATCTGAAAACGGCTGTGGCGCTGAAGTTGCCTGTGAATGTGGAGTTGGTGGCATGTGAAACCCGCATATGTAGCATTCGTTGTGTGGGATGCTCTACCAGGTTCATTCCTAGATATTGCACTGAAAGGGCACTAAGCATAGAGTGTGAAAACTGAGTTTCCTTGAGAGCTGCTTGGAAGCCTGATGGTGTGTGAAGTTAGTGAGCCAAATAGAGTTGTTCTCCCACAAGAACCACTCGGCTGATCCTTCTTCAATATGCCCTTCACCAACATGCAGTGTTTCCTTGATTGAATTAGCTCTCACACCAATATTTGCGTCTAGAGCCTTTGCATTGAGGGCTATCTGAAAACGGCTGTGGCGCTGACGTTGCCTGTGAATGTGGAGTGGGTGGCATGTGAAACCCGCATGTGGAGCATTCGTTTGTGTGGGATGCTCACCAAGCTTCATTTCAGTCCTAGGTACTCAAAGGGCACTAAGCATAGAGTGTGAAAACTGAGTTTCCTTGAGAGCTGCTTGGAAGCCTGATGGTGTGTGACGTTAGTGAGCCAAATGGAGTTGTTCTCCCACAAGAACCACTCGGCTGATCCTTCTTCAATATGCCCTTCACCAACATGCAGTGTTTCCTTGATTGAATTAGCTCTCACACCAATATTTGCGTCTAGAGTCTTTGCATTGAGGGCTATCTGAAAACGGCTGTGGCGCTGAAGTTGCCTGTGAATGTGGAGTTGGTGGCATGTGAAACCCGCATGTGGAGCATTCGTTTGTGTGGGATGCTCTACCACGTTAATTCCTAGATAATGCACTCAAAGGGCACTAAGCATAGAGTGTGAAAACTGAGTTTCCTTGAGAGCTGCTTGGAAGCCTGATGGTGTGTGAAGTTAGTGAGCCAAATGGAGTTGTTCTCCCACAAGAACCACTCGGCTGATCCTTCTTCAATATGCCCTTCACCAACATGCAGTGTTTCCTTGATTGAATTAGCTCTCACACCAATATTTGCATCTAGATCCTTTGCATTGAGGGCTATCTGAAAACGGCTGTGGCGCTGAAGTTGACTGTGAATGTGGAGTTGGTGGCATGTGAAACCCGCATGTGGAGCATTCGTTTGTGTGGGATGCTCTACCAGGTTCTTTCCTAGATAATGCACTCAAAGGGCACTAAGCATAGAGTGTGATAACTGAGTTTCCTTGAGAGCTGCTTGGAAGCCTGATGGTGTGTGAAGTTAGTGAGCCAAATGGAGTTGTTCTCCCACAAGAACCACTAGGCTGATCCTTCTTCAATATGCCCTTCACCAACATGCTGTGTTTCCTGATTGAATTAGCTCTCACACCAATATTTGCGTCTAGAGCCTTTGCATTGAGGGCTATCTGAAAACGGCTGTGGCGCTGAAGTTGCCTGAGAATGTGGAGTTGGTGGCATGTGAAACCCGCATGTGGAGCATTCGTTTGTGTGGGATGCTCTACAACGTTAATTCCTAGATATTGCACTCAAAGGGCACTAAGCATAGAGTGTGAAAACTGAGTTTCCTTGAGAGCTGCTTGGAAGCCTGATGGTGTGTGACGTTAGTGAGCCAAATGGAGTTGTTCTCCCACAAGAACCACTCGGCTGATCCTTCTTCAATATGCCCTTCACCAACATGCTTTGTTTCCTTGATTGAATTAGCTCTCACACCAATATT
The DNA here is from genome assembly GCF_030435755.1 of Ochotona princeps. Classification (NCBI taxonomy): domain Eukaryota; kingdom Metazoa; phylum Chordata; class Mammalia; order Lagomorpha; family Ochotonidae; genus Ochotona; species Ochotona princeps. The sequence goes on along the minus strand of NW_026699752.1, from coordinate 46,500 downwards.
TGTATCTAGAGCCTTTGCATTGACGGCTATCTGAAAACGGCTGTGGCGCTGAAGTTGCCTGTGAATGTGGAGTTGGTGGCATGTGAAACCCGCATGTGGAGCATTCGTTTGTGTGGGATGCTCACAGAGCTTCAGTTCAGTCCTAGGCACTCAAAGGGCACTAAGCATAGAGTGTGAAAACTGAGTTTCCTTGAGAGCTGCTTGGAAGCCTGATGGTGTGTGAAGTTAGAGAGCCAAATGGAGTTGTTCTCCCACAAGAACCACTCGGCTGATCCTTCTTCAATATGCCCTTCACCAACATGCAGTGTTTCCTTGATTGAATTAGCTCTCACACCAATATTTGCGTCTAGAGCCTTTGCATTGAGGGCTATGTGAAAACGGCTGTGGCGCTGAAGTTGCCTGTGAATGTGGAGTGGGTGGCATGTGAAACCCGCATATGTAGCATTCGTTGTGTGGGATGCTCTACCAGGTTCATTCCTAGATATTGCACTGAAAGGGCACTAAGCATAGAGTGTGAAAACTGAGTTTCCTTGAGAGCTGCTTGGAAGCCTGATGGTGTGTGAAGTTAGTGAGCCAAATGGAGTTGTTCTCCCACAAGAACCACTCGGCTGATCCTTCTTCAATATGCCCTTCACCAACATGGAATGTTTCCTTGATTGAATTAGCTCTCACACCAATATTTGTGTCTAGAGCCTTTGCATTGAGGGCTATCTGAAAACGGCTGTGGCGCTGAAGTTGCCTGTGAATGTGGAGTTGGTGGCATGTGAAACCCGCATATGTAGGATTCGTTTGTGTGGGATGCTCTACCAGGTTCATTCCTAGATATTGCACTGAAAGGGCACTAAGCATAGAGTGTGAAAACTGAGTTTCCTTGAGAGCTGCTTGGAAGCCTGATGGTGTGTGAAGTTAGTGAGCCAAATGGAGTTGTTCTCCCACAAGAACCACTCGGCTGATCCTTCTTCAATATGCCCTTCACCAACATGCAGTGTTTCCTTGATTGAATTAGCTCTCACACCAATATTTGCGTCTAGAGCCTTTGCATTGAGGGCTATCTGAAAATGGCTGTGGCGCTGAAGTTGCCTGTGAATGTGGAGTTGGTGGCATGTGAAACCCGCATGTGGAGCATTCGTTTGTGTGGGATGCTCTACCACGTTAATTCCTAGATATTGCACTCAAAGGGCACTAAGCATAGAGTGTGAAAAGTGAGTTTCCTTGAGAGCTGCTTGGAAGCCTGATGGTGTGTGACGTTAGTGAGCCAAATGGAGTTGTTCTCCCACAAGAACCACTCGGCTGATCCTTCTTCAATATGCCCTTCACCAACATGCAGTGTTTCCTTGATTGAATTAGCTCTCACACCAATATTTGTGTCTAGAGCCTTTGCATTGAGGGCTATGTGAAAACGGCTGTGGCGCTGAAGTTGCCTGAGAATGTGGAGTGGGTGGCATGTGAAACCCGCATGTGGAGCATTCGTTTGTGTGGGATGCTCTACCAGGTTCTTTCCTAGATAATGCACTCAGAGGGCACTAAGCATAGAGTGTGATAACTGAGTTTCCTTGAGAGCTGCTTGGAAGCCTGATGGTGTGTGAAGTTAGTGAGCCAAATGGAGTTGTTCTCCCACAAGAACCACTCGGCTGATCCTTCTTCAATATGCCCTTCACCAACATGCTGTGTTTCCTGATTGAATTAGCTCTCACACCAATATTTGCGTCTAGAGCCTTTGCATTGAGGGCTATCTGAAAACGGCTGTGGCGCTGAAGTTGCCTGAGAATGTGGAGTTGGTGGCATGTGAAACCCGCATGTGGAGCATTCGTTTGTGTGGGATGCTCTACCACGTTAATTCCTAGATATTGCACTCAAAGGGCACTAAGCATAGAGTGTGAAAACTGAGTTTCCTTGAGAGCTGCTTGGAAGCCTGATGGTGTGTGAAGTTAGTGAGCCAAATGGAGTTGTTCTCCCACAAGAACCACTCGGCTGATCCTTCTTCAATATGCCCTTCACCAACATGCAGTGTTTCCTTAATTGAATTAGCTCTCACACCAATATTTGTGTCTAGAGCCTTTGCATTGACGGCTATCTGAAAACGGCTGTGGCGCTGAAGTTGCGTGAGAATGTGTAGTTGGTGGCATGTGAAACCCGCATGTGGAGCATTCGTTTGTGTGGGATGCTCACCAAGCTTCATTTCAGTCCTAGGCACTCAAACGGCACTAAGCATAGAGTGTGAAAATTGAGTTTCCTTGAGAGCTGCTTGGAAGCCTGATGGTGTGTGAAGTTAGTGAGCCAAATGGAGTTGTTCTCCCACAAGAACCACTCGGCTGATCCTTCTTCAATATGCCCTTCACCAACATGGAATGTTTCCTTGATTGAATTAGCTCTCACACCAATATTTTTGCATCTAGAGCCTTTGCATTGAGGGCTATCTGAAAATGGCTGTGGCGCTGAAGTTGCCTGTGAATGTGGAGTTGGTGGCATGTGAAACCCGCATGTGGAGCATTCGTTTGTGTGCGATGCTCACCAAGCTTCATTTCAGTCCTAGGCACTCAAAGGGCACTAAGCATAGAGTGTGAAAACTGAGTTTCCTTGAGAGCTGCTTGGAAGCCTGATGGTGTGTAAAGTTAGTGAGCCAAATGGAGTTGTTCTCCCACAAGAACCACTCGGCTGATCCTTCTTCAATATGCCCTTCACCAACATGGAATGTTTCCTTGATTGAATTAGCTATCACACCAATATTTGCGTCTAGAGCCTTTGCATTGGGGGCTATCTGAAAACGGCTGTGGCGCTGAAGTTGCCTGAGAATGTGGAGTTGGTGTCATGTGAAACCCGCATATGTAGCATTCGTTTGTGTGGGATGCTCTACCAGGTTCATTGCTAGATAATGCACTCAAAGGGCACTAAGCATAGAGTGTGAAAACTGAGTTTCCTTGAGAGCTGCTTGGAAGCCTGATGGTGTGTGAAGTTAGTGATCCAAATGGAGTTGTTCTCCCACAAGAACCACTCGGCTGATCCTTCTTCAATATGCCCTTCACCAACATGCAGTGTTTCCTTGATTGAATTAGCTCTCACACCAATATTTGCGTCTAGAGCCTTTGCATTGAGGGCTATCTGAAAACGGCTGTGGCGCTGAAGTTGCCTGTGAATGTGGAGTTGGTGGCATGTGAAACCCGCATATGTAGCATTCGTTGTGTGGGATGCTCTACCAGGTTCATTCCTAGATATTGCACTGAAAGGGCACTAAGCATAGAGTGTGAAAACTGAGTTTCCTTGAGAGCTGCTTGGAAGCCTGATGGTGTGTGAAGTTAGTGAGCCAAATAGAGTTGTTCTCCCACAAGAACCACTCGGCTGATCCTTCTTCAATATGCCCTTCACCAACATGCAGTGTTTCCTTGATTGAATTAGCTCTCACACCAATATTTGCGTCTAGAGCCTTTGCATTGAGGGCTATCTGAAAACGGCTGTGGCGCTGACGTTGCCTGTGAATGTGGAGTGGGTGGCATGTGAAACCCGCATGTGGAGCATTCGTTTGTGTGGGATGCTCACCAAGCTTCATTTCAGTCCTAGGTACTCAAAGGGCACTAAGCATAGAGTGTGAAAACTGAGTTTCCTTGAGAGCTGCTTGGAAGCCTGATGGTGTGTGACGTTAGTGAGCCAAATGGAGTTGTTCTCCCACAAGAACCACTCGGCTGATCCTTCTTCAATATGCCCTTCACCAACATGCAGTGTTTCCTTGATTGAATTAGCTCTCACACCAATATTTGCGTCTAGAGCCTTTGCATTGAGGGCTATCTGAAAACGGCTGTGGCGCTGAAGTTGCCTGTGAATGTGGAGTTGGTGGCATGTGAAACCCGCATGTGGAGCATTCGTTTGTGTGGGATGCTCTACCAGGTTCATTGCTAGATAATGCACTCAAAGGGCACTAAGCATAGAGTGTGAAAACTGAGTTTCCTTGAGAGCTGCTTGGAAGCCTGATGGTGTGTGAAGTTAGTGAGCCAAATGGAGTTGTTCTCCCACAAGAACCACTCGGCTGATCCTTCTTCAATATGCCCTTCACCAACATGCAGTGTTTCCTTGATTGAATTAGCTCTCACAATAATATTTGCGTCTAGATCCTTTGCATTGAGGGCTATCTGAAAACGGCTGTGGCGCTGAAGTTGACTGTGAATGTGGAGTTGGTGGCATGTGAAACCCGCATGTGGAGCATTCGTTTGTGTGGGATGCTCTACCAGGTTCTTTCCTAGATAATGCACTCAAAGGGCACTAAGCATAGAGTGTGAAAATTGAGTTTCCTTGAGAGCTGCTTGGAAGCCTGATGGTGTGTGAAGTTAGTGAGCCAAATGGAGTTGTTCTCCCACAAGAACCACTAGGCTGATCCTTCTTCAATATGCCCTTCACCAACATGCTGTGTTTCCTGATTGAATTAGCTCTCACACCAATATTTGCGTCTAGAGCCTTTGCATTGAGGGCTATCTGAAAACGGCTGTGGCGCTGAAGTTGCCTGAGAATGTGGAGTTGGTGGCATGTGAAACCCGCATGTGGAGCATTCGTTTGTGTGGGATGCTCTACAACGTTAATTCCTAGATATTGCACTCAAAGGGCACTAAGCATAGAGTGTGAAAACTGAGTTTCCTTGAGAGCTGCTTGGAAGCCTGATGGTGTGTGACGTTAGTGAGCCAAATGGAGTTGTTCTCCCACAAGAACCACTCGGCTGATCCTTCTTCAATATGCCCTTCACCAACATGCTTTGTTTCCTTGATTGAATTAGCTCTCACACCAATATTTGTATCTAGAGCCTTTGCATTGACGGCTATCTGAAAACGGCTGTGGCGCTGAAGTTGCCTGTGAATGTGGAGTTGGTGGCATGTGAAACCCGCATGTGGAGCATTCGTTTGTGTGGGATGCTCACAGAGCTTCAGTTCAGTCCTAGGCACTCAAAGGGCACTAAGCATAGAGTGTGAAAACTGAGTTTCCTTGAGAGCTGCTTGGAAGCCTGATGGTGTGTGAAGTTAGAGAGCCAAATGGAGTTGTTCTCCCACAAGAACCACTCGGCTGATCCTTCTTCAATATGCCCTTCACCAACATGCAGTGTTTCCTTGATTGAATTAGCTCTCACACCAATATTTGCGTCTAGAGACTTTGCATTGAGGGCTATCTGAAAACGGCTGTGGCGCTGAAGTTGCCTGTGAATGTGGAGTTGGTGGCATGTGAAACCCGCATATGTAGCATTCGTTGTGTGGGATGCTCTACCAGGTTCATTCCTAGATATTGCACTGAAAGGGCACTAAGCATAGAGTGTGAAAACTGAGTTTCCTTGAGAGCTGCTTGGAAGCCTGATGGTGTGTGAAGTTAGTGAGCCAAATGGAGTTGTTCTCCCACAAGAACCACTCGGCTGATCCTTCTTCAATATGCCCTTCACCAACATGGAATGTTTCCTTGATTGAATTAGCTCTCACACCAATATTTGTGTCTAGAGCCTTTGCATTGAGGGCTATCTGAAAACGGCTGTGGCGCTGAAGTTGCCTGTGAATGTGGAGTTGGTGGCATGTGAAACCCGCATATGTAGGATTCGTTTGTGTGGGATGCTCTACCAGGTTCATTCCTAGATATTGCACTGAAAGGGCACTAAGCATAGAGTGTGAAAACTGAGTTTCCTTGAGAGCTGCTTGGAAGCCTGATGGTGTGTGAAGTTAATGAGCCAAATGGAGTTGTTCTCCCACAAGAACCACTCGGCTGATCCTTCTTCAATATGCCCTTCACCAACATGGAATGTTTCCTTGATTGAATTAGCTCTCACACCAATATTTTTGCATCTAGAGCCTTTGCATTGAGGGCTATCTGAAAATGGCTGTGGCGCTGAAGTTGCCTGTGAATGTGGAGTTGGTGGCATGTGAAACCCGCATGTGGAGCATTCGTTTGTGTGCGATGCTCACCAAGCTTCATTTCAGTCCTAGGCACTCAAAGGGCACTAAGCATAGAGTGTGAAAACTGAGTTTCCTTGAGAGCTGCTTGGAAGCCTGATGGTGTGTAAAGTTAGTGAGCCAAATGGAGTTGTTCTCCCACAAGAACCACTCGGCTGATCCTTCTTCAATATGCCCTTCACCAACATGGAATGTTTCCTTGATTGAATTAGCTCTCACACCAATATTTGCGTCTAGAGCCTTTGCATTGGGGGCTATCTGAAAACGGCTGTGGCGCTGAAGTTGCCTGAGAATGTGGAGTTGGTGTCATGTGAAACCCGCATATGTAGCATTCGTTTGTGTGGGATGCTCTACCAGGTTCATTGCTAGATAATGCACTCAAAGGGCACTAAGCATAGAGTGTGAAAACTGAGTTTCCTTGAGAGCTGCTTGGAAGCCTGATGGTGTGTGAAGTTAGTGATCCAAATGGAGTTGTTCTCCCACAAGAACCACTCGGCTGATCCTTCTTCAATATGCCCTTCACCAACATGCAGTGTTTCCTTGATTGAATTAGCTCTCACACCAATATTTGCGTCTAGAGCCTTTGCATTGAGGGCTATCTGAAAACGGCTGTGGCGCTGAAGTTGCCTGTGAATGTGGAGTTGGTGGCATGTGAAACCCGCATATGTAGCATTCGTTGTGTGGGATGCTCTACCAGGTTCATTCCTAGATATTGCACTGAAAGGGCACTAAGCATAGAGTGTGAAAACTGAGTTTCCTTGAGAGCTGCTTGGAAGCCTGATGGTGTGTGAAGTTAGTGAGCCAAATAGAGTTGTTCTCCCACAAGAACCACTCGGCTGATCCTTCTTCAATATGCCCTTCACCAACATGCAGTGTTTCCTTGATTGAATTAGCTCTCACACCAATATTTGCGTCTAGAGCCTTTGCATTGAGGGCTATCTGAAAACGGCTGTGGCGCTGACGTTGCCTGTGAATGTGGAGTGGGTGGCATGTGAAACCCGCATGTGGAGCATTCGTTTGTGTGGGATGCTCACCAAGCTTCATTTCAGTCCTAGGTACTCAAAGGGAACTAAGCATAGAGTGTGAAAACTGAGTTTCCTTGAGAGCTGCTTGGAAGCCTGATGGTGTGTGACGTTAGTGAGCCAAATGGAGTTGTTCTCCCACAAGAACCACTCGGCTGATCCTTCTTCAATATGCCCTTCACCAACATGCAGTGTTTCCTTGATTGAATTAGCTCTCACACCAATATTTTTGCATCTAGAGCCTTTGCATTGAGGGCTATCTGAAAATGGCTGTGGCGCTGAAGTTGCCTGTGAATGTGGAGTTGGTGGCATGTGAAACCCGCATGTGGAGCATTCGTTTGTGTGCGATGCTCACCAAGCTTCATTTCAGTCCTAGGCACTCAAAGGGCACTAAGCATAGAGTGTGAAAACTGAGTTTCCTTGAGAGCTGCTTGGAAGCCTGATGGTGTGTAAAGTTAGTGAGCCAAATGGAGTTGTTCTCCCACAAGAACCACTCGGCTGATCCTTCTTCAATATGCCCTTCACCAACATGGAATGTTTCCTTGATTGAATTAGCTCTCACACCAATATTTGCGTCTAGAGCCTTTGCATTGGGGGCTATCTGAAAACGGCTGTGGCGCTGAAGTTGCCTGAGAATGTGGAGTTGGTGTCATGTGAAACCCGCATATGTAGCATTCGTTTGTGTGGGATGCTCTACCAGGTTCATTGCTAGATAATGCACTCAAAGGGCACTAAGCATAGAGTGTGAAAACTGAGTTTCCTTGAGAGCTGCTTGGAAGCCTGATGGTGTGTGAAGTTAGTGATCCAAATGGAGTTGTTCTCCCACAAGAACCACTCGGCTGATCCTTCTTCAATATGCCCTTCACCAACATGCAGTGTTTCCTTGATTGAATTAGCTCTCACACCAATATTTGCGTCTAGAGCCTTTGCATTGAGGGCTATCTGAAAACGGCTGTGGCGCTGAAGTTGCCTGTGAATGTGGAGTTGGTGGCATGTGAAACCCGCATATGTAGCATTCGTTGTGTGGGATGCTCTACCAGGTTTATTCCTAGATATTGCACTGAAAGGGCACTAAGCATAGAGTGTGAAAACTGAGTTTCCTTGAGAGCTGCTTGGAAGCCTGATGGTGTGTGAAGTTAGTGAGCCAAATAGAGTTGTTCTCCCACAAGAACCACTCGGCTGATCCTTCTTCAATATGCCCTTCACCAACATGCAGTGTTTCCTTGATTGAATTAGCTCTCACACCAATATTTGCGTCTAGAGCCTTTGCATTGAGGGCTATCTGAAAACGGCTGTGGCGCTGACGTTGCCTGTGAATGTGGAGTGGGTGGCATGTGAAACCCGCATGTGGAGCATTCGTTTGTGTGGGATGCTCACCAAGCTTCATTTCAGTCCTAGGTACTCAAAGGGCACTAAGCATAGAGTGTGAAAACTGAGTTTCCTTGAGAGCTGCTTGGAAGCCTGATGGTGTGTGACGTTAGTGAGCCAAATGGAGTTGTTCTCCCACAAGAACCACTCGGCTGATCCTTCTTCAATATGCCCTTCACCAACATGCAGTGTTTCCTTGATTGAATTAGCTCTCACACCAATATTTGCGTCTAGAGCCTTTGCATTGAGGGCTATCTGAAAACGGCTGTGGCGCTGAAGTTGCCTGTGAATGTGGAGTTGGTGGCATGTGAAACCCGCATGTGGAGCATTCGTTTGTGTGGGATGCTCTACCACGTTAATTCCTAGATAATGCACTCAAAGGGCACTAAGCATAGAGTGTGAAAACTGAGTTTCCTTGAGAGCTGCTTGGAAGCCTGATGGTGTGTGAAGTTAGTGAGCCAAATGGAGTTGTTCTCCCACAAGAACCACTCGGCTGATCCTTCTTCAATATGCCCTTCACCAACATGCAGTGTTTCCTTGATTGAATTAGCTCTCACACCAATATTTGCATCTAGATCCTTTGCATTGAGGGCTATCTGAAAACGGCTGTGGCGCTGAAGTTGACTGTGAATGTGGAGTTGGTGGCATGTGAAACCCGCATGTGGAGCATTCGTTTGTGTGGGATGCTCTACCAGGTTCTTTCCTAGATAATGCACTCAAAGGGCACTAAGCATAGAGTGTGATAACTGAGTTTCCTTGAGAGCTGTTTGGAAGCCTGATGGTGTGTGAAGTTAGTGAGCCAAATGGAGTTGTTCTCCCACAAGAACCACTAGGCTGATCCTTCTTCAATATGCCCTTCACCAACATGCTGTGTTTCCTGATTGAATTAGCTCTCACACCAATATTTGCGTCTAGAGCCTTTGCATTGAGGGCTATCTGAAAACGGCTGTGGCGCTGAAGTTGCCTGAGAATGTGGAGTTGGTGGCATGTGAAACCCGCATGTGGAGCATTCGTTTGTGTGGGATGCTCTACAACGTTAATTCCTAGATATTGCACTCAAAGGGCACTAAGCATAGAGTGTGAAAACTGAGTTTCCTTGAGAGCTGCTTGGAAGCCTGATGGTGTGTGACGTTAGTGAGCCAAATGGAGTTGTTCTCCCACAAGAACCACTCGGCTGATCCTTCTTCAATATGCCCTTCACCAACATGCTTTGTTTCCTTGATTGAATTAGCTCTCACACCAATATTTGTATCTAGAGCCTTTGCATTGACGGCTATCTGAAAACGGCTGTGGCGCTGAAGTTGCCTGTGAATGTGGAGTTGGTGGCATGTGAAACCCGCATGTGGAGCATTCGTTTGTGTGGGATGCTCACAGAGCTTCAGTTCAGTCCTAGGCACTCAAAGGGCACTAAGCATAGAGTGTGAAAACTGAGTTTCCTTGAGAGCTGCTTGGAAGCCTGATGGTGTGTGAAGTTAGAGAGCCAAATGGAGTTGTTCTCCCACAAGAACCACTCGGCTGATCCTTCTTCAATATGCCCTTCACCAACATGCAGTGTTTCCTTGATTGAATTAGCTCTCACACCAATATTTGCGTCTAGAGCCTTTGCATTGAGGGCTATCTGAAAACGGCTGTGGCGCTGAAGTTGCCTGTGAATGTGGAGTGGGTGGCATGTGAAACCCGCATATGTAGCATTCGTTGTGTGGGATGCTCTACCAGGTTCATTCCTAGATATTGCACTGAAAGGGCACTAAGCATAGAGTGTGAAAACTGAGTTTCCTTGAGAGCTGCTTGGAAGCCTGATGGTGTGTGAAGTTAGTGAGCCAAATGGAGTTGTTCTCCCACAAGAACCACTCGGCTGATTCTTCTTCAATATGCCCTTCACCAACATGGAATGTTTCCTTGATTGAATTAGCTCTCACACCAATATTTGTGTCTAGAGCCTTTGCATTGAGGGCTATCTGAAAACGGCTGTGGCGCTGAAGTTGCCTGTGAATGTGGAGTTGGTGGCATGTGAAACCCGCATATGTAGGATTCGTTTGTGTGGGATGCTCTACCAGGTTCATTCCTAGATATTGCACTGAAAGGGCACTAAGCATAGAGTGTGAAAACTGAGTTTCCTTGAGAGATGCTTGGAAGCCTGATGGTGTGTGAAGTTAGTGAGCCAAATGGAGTTGTTCTCCCACAAGAACCACTCGGCTGATCCTTCTTCAATATGCCCTTCACCAACATGCAGTGTTTCCTTGATTGAATTAGCTCTCACACCAATATTTGCGTCTAGAGCCTTTGCATTGAGGGCTATCTGAAAATGGCTGTGGCGCTGAAGTTGCCTGTGAATGTGGAGTTGGTGGCATGTGAAACCCGCATGTGGAGCATTCGTTTGTGTGGGATGCTCTACCACGTTAATTCCTAGATATTGCACTCAAAGGGCACTAAGCATAGAGTGTGAAAAGTGAGTTTCCTTGAGAGCTGCTTGGAAGCCTGATGGTGTGTGACGTTAGTGAGCCAAATGGAGTTGTTCTCCCACAAGAACCACTCGGCTGATCCTTCTTCAATATGCCCTTCACCAACATGCAGTGTTTCCTTGATTGAATTAGCTCTCACACCAATATTTGTGTCTAGAGCCTTTGCATTGAGGGCTATGTGAAAACGGCTGTGGCGCTGAAGTTGCCTGAGAATGTGTAGTTGGTGGCATGTGAAACCCGCATGTGGAGCATTCGTTTGTGTGGGATGCTCTACCAGGTTCTTTCCTAGATAATGCACTCAGAGGGCACTAAGCATAGAGTGTGATAACTGAGTTTCCTTGAGAGCTGCTTGGAAGCCTGATGGTGTGTGAAGTTTGTGAGCCAAATGGAGTTGTTCTCCCACAAGAACCACTCGGCTGATCCTTCTTCAATATGCCCTTCACCAACATGCTGTGTTTCCTGATTGAATTAGCTCTCACACCAATATTTGCGTCTAGAGCCTTTGCATTGAGGGCTATCTGAAAACGGCTGTGGCGCTGAAGTTGCCTGAGAATGTGGAGTTGGTGGCATGTGAAACCCGCATGTGGAGCATTCGTTTGTGTGGGATGCTCACCAAGCTTCATTTCAGTCCTAGGCACTCAAACGGCACTAAGCATAGAGTGTGAAAATTGAGTTTCCTTGAGAGCTGCTTGGAAGCCTGATGGTGTGTGAAGTTAATGAGCCAAATGGAGTTGTTCTCCCACAAGAACCACTCGGCTGATCCTTCTTCAATATGCCCTTCACCAACATGGAATGTTTCCTTGATTGAATTAGCTCTCACACCAATATTTTTGCATCTAGAGCCTTTGCATTGAGGGCTATCTGAAAATGGCTGTGGCGCTGAAGTTACCTGTGAATGTGGAGTTGGTGGCATGTGAAACCCGCATGTGGAGCATTCGTTTGTGTGCGATGCTCACCAAGCTTCATTTCAGTCCTAGGCACTCAAAGGGCACTAAGCATAGAGTGTGAAAACTGAGTTTCCTTGAGAGCTGCTTGGAAGCCTGATGGTGTGTAAAGTTAGTGAGCCAAATGGAGTTGTTCTCCCACAAGAACCACTCGGCTGATCCTTCTTCAATATGCCCTTCACCAACATGGAATGTTTCCTTGATTGAATTAGCTATCACACCAATATTTGCGTCTAGAGCCTTTGCATTGGGGGCTATCTGAAAACGGCTGTGGCGCTGAAGTTGCCTGAGAATGTGGAGTTGGTGTCATGTGAAACCCGCATATGTAGCATTCGTTTGTGTGGGATGCTCTACCAGGTTCATTGCTAGATAATGCACTCAAAGGGCACTAAGCATAGAGTGTGAAAACTGAGTTTCCTTGAGAGCTGCTTGGAAGCCTGATGGTGTGTGAAGTTAGTGATCCAAATGGAGTTGTTCTCCCACAAGAACCACTCGGCTGATCCTTCTTCAATATGCCCTTCACCAACATGCAGTGTTTCCTTGATTGAATTAGCTCTCACACCAATATTTGCGTCTAGAGCCTTTGCATTGAGGGCTATCTGAAAACGGCTGTGGCGCTGAAGTTGCCTGTGAATGTGGAGTTGGTGGCATGTGAAACCCGCATATGTAGCATTCGTTGTGTGGGATGCTCTACCAGGTTCATTCCTAGATATTGCACTGAAAGGGCACTAAGCATAGAGTGTGAAAACTGAGTTTCCTTGAGAGCTGCTTGGAAGCCTGATGGTGTGTGAAGTTAGTGAGCCAAATAGAGTTGTTCTCCCACAAGAACCACTCGGCTGATCCTTCTTCAATATGCCCTTCACCAACATGCAGTGTTTCCTTGATTGAATTAGCTCTCACACCAATATTTGCGTCTAGAGCCTTTGCATTGAGGGCTATCTGAAAACGGCTGTGGCGCTGACGTTGCCTGTGAATGTGGAGTGGGTGGCATGTGAAACCCGCATGTGGAGCATTCGTTTGTGTGGGATGCTCACCAAGCTTCATTTCAGTCCTAGGTACTCAAAGGGCACTAAGCATAGAGTGTGAAAACTGAGTTTCCTTGAGAGCTGCTTGGAAGCCTAATGGTGTGTGAAGTTAGTGAGCCAAATGGAGTTGTTCTCCCACAAGAACCACTCGGCTGATCCTTCTTCAATATGCCCTTCACCAACATGCAGTGTTTCCTTGATTGAATTAGCTCTCACACCAATATTTGCGTCTAGAGCCTTTGCATTGAGGGCTATCTGAAAACGGCTGTGGCGCTGAAGTTGCCTGTGAATGTGGAGTTGGTGGCATGTGAAACCCGCATGTGGAGCATTCGTTTGTGTGGGATGCTCTACCAGGTTAATTCCTAGATAATGCACTCAAAGGGCACTAAGCATAGAGTGTGAAAACTGAGTTTCCTTGAGAGCTGCTTGGAAGCCTGATGGTGTGTGAAGTTAGTGAGCCAAATGGAGTTGTTCTCCCACAAGAACCACTCGGCTGATCCTTCTTCAATATGCCCTTCACCAACATGCAGTGTTTCCTTGATTGAATTAGCTCTCACACCAATATTTGCATCTAGATCCTTTGCATTGAGGGCTATCTGAAAACGGCTGTGGCGCTGAAGTTGACTGTGAATGTGGAGTTGGTGGCATGTGAAACCCGCATGTGGAGCATTCGTTTGTGTGGGATGCTCTACCAGGTTCTTTCCTAGATAATGCACTCAAAGGGCACTAAGCATAGAGTGTGATAACTGAGTTTCCTTGAGAGCTGCTTGGAAGCCTGATGGTGTGTGAAGTTAGTGAGCCAAATGGAGTTGTTCTCCCACAAGAACCACTAGGCTGATCCTTCTTCAATATGCCCTTCACCAACATGCTGTGTTTCCTGATTGAATTAGCTCTCACACCAATATTTGCGTCTAGAGCCTTTGCATTGAGGGCTATCTGAAAACGGCTGTGGCGCTGAAGTTGCCTGAGAATGTGGAGTTGGTGGCATGTGAAACCCGCATGTGGAGCATTCGTTTGTGTGGGATGCTCTACCACGTTAATTCCTAGATATTGCACTCAAAGGGCACTAAGCATAGAGTGTGAAAACTGAGTTTCCTTGAGAGCTGCTTGGAAGCCTGATGGTGTGTGACGTTAGTGAGCCAAATGGAGTTGTTCTCCCACAAGAACCACTCGGCTGATCCTTCTTCAATATGCCCTTCACCAACATGCTTTGTTTCCTTGATTGAATTAGCTCTCACACCAATATTTGTATCTAGAGCCTTTGCATTGACGGCTATCTGAAAATGGCTGTGGCGCTGAAGTTGCCTGTGAATGTGGAGTTGGTGGCATGTGAAACCCGCATGTGGAGCATTCGTTTGTGTGGGATGCTCACCAAGCTTCATTTCAGTCCTAGGCACTCAAACGGCACTAAGCATAGAGTGTGAAAATTGAGTTTCCTTGAGAGCTGCTTGGAAGCCTGATGGTGTGTGAAGTTTGTGAGCCAAATGGAGTTGTTCTCCCACAAGAACCACTCGGCTGATCCTTCTTCAATATGCCCTTCACCAACATGGAATGTTTCCTTGATTGAATTAGCTCTCACAACAATGTTTGCGTCTAGAGCCTTTGCATTGAGGGCTATCTGAAAACGGCTGTGGCGCTGAAGTTGCCTGTGAATGTGGAGTTGGTGGCATGGGAAACCCGCATGTGGAGCATTCGTTTGTGTGGGAGACTCACAGAGCTTCATTTCAGTCCTAGGCACTCAAAGGGCACTAAGCATAGAGTGTGAAAACTGAGTTTGCTTGAGAGCTGCTTGGAAGCCTGATGGTGTGTGAAGTTAGAGAGCCAAATGGAGTTGTTCTCCCACAAGAACCACTCGGCTGATCCTTCTTCAATATGCCCTTCACCAACATGCAGTGTTTCCTTGATTGAATTAGCTCTCACACCAATATTTGCGTCTAGAGCCTTTGCATTGAGGGCTATCTGAAAACGGCTGTGGCGCTGAAGTTGCCTGTGAATGTGGAGTGGGTGGCATGTGAAACCCGCATATGTAGCATTCGTTGTGTGGGATGCTCTACCAGGTTCATTCCTAGATATTGCACTGAAAGGGCACTAAGCATAGAGTGTGAAAACTGAGTTTCCTTGAGAGCTGCTTGGAAGCCTGATGGTGTGTGAAGTTAGTGAGCCAAATGGAGTTGTTCTCCCACAAGAACCACTCGGCTGATCCTTCTTCAATATGCCCTTCACCAACATGCAGTGTTTCCTTAATTGAATTAGCTCTCACACCAATATTTGTGTCTAGAGCCTTTGCATTGACGGCTATCTGAAAACGGCTGTGGCGCTGAAGTTGCGTGAGAATGTGTAGTTGGTGGCATGTGAAACCCGCATGTGGAGCATTCGTTTGTGTGGGATGCTCACCAAGCTTCATTTCAGTCCTAGGCACTCAAACGGCACTAAGCATAGAGTGTGAAAATTGAGTTTCCTTGAGAGCTGCTTGGAAGCCTGATGGTGTGTGAAGTTAATGAGCCAAATGGAGTTGTTCTCCCACAAGAACCACTCGGCTGATCCTTCTTCAATATGCCCTTCACCAACATGGAATGTTTCCTTGATTGAATTAGCTCTCACACCAATATTTTTGCATCTAGAGCCTTTGCATTGAGGGCTATCTGAAAATGGCTGTGGCGCTGAAGTTGCCTGTGAATGTGGAGTTGGTGGCATGTGAAACCCGCATGTGGAGCATTCGTTTGTGTGCGATGCTCACCAAGCTTCATTTCAGTCCTAGGCACTCAAAGGGCACTAAGCATAGAGTGTGAAAACTGAGTTTCCTTGAGAGCTGCTTGGAAGCCTGATGGTGTGTAAAGTTAGTGAGCCAAATGGAGTTGTTCTCCCACAAGAACCACTCGGCTGATCCTTCTTCAATATGCCCTTCACCAACATGGAATGTTTCCTTGATTGAATTAGCTATCACACCAATATTTGCGTCTAGAGCCTTTGCATTGGGGGCTATCTGAAAACGGCTGTGGCGCTGAAGTTGCCTGAGAATGTGGAGTTGGTGTCATGTGAAACCCGCATATGTAGCATTCGTTTGTGTGGGATGCTCTACCAGGTTCATTGCTAGATAATGCACTCAAAGGGCACTAAGCATAGAGTGTGAAAACTGAGTTTCCTTGAGAGCTGCTTGGAAGCCTGATGGTGTGTGAAGTTAGTGATCCAAATGGAGTTGTTCTCCCACAAGAACCACTCGGCTGATCCTTCTTCAATATGCCCTTCACCAACATGCAGTGTTTCCTTGATTGAATTAGCTCTCACACCAATATTTGCGTCTAGAGCCTTTGCATTGAGGGCTATCTGAAAACGGCTGTGGCGCTGAAGTTGCCTGTGAATGTGGAGTTGGTGGCATGTGAAACCCGCATATGTAGCATTCGTTGTGTGGGATGCTCTACCAGGTTCATTCCTAGATATTGCACTGAAAGGGCACTAAGCATAGAGTGTGAAAACTGAGTTTCCTTGAGAGCTGCTTGGAAGCCTGATGGTGTGTGAAGTTAGTGAGCCAAATAGAGTTGTTCTCCCACAAGAACCACTCGGCTGATCCTTCTTCAATATGCCCTTCACCAACATGCAGTGTTTCCTTGATTGAATTAGCTCTCACACCAATATTTGCGTCTAGAGCCTTTGCATTGAGGGCTATCTGAAAACGGCTGTGGCGCTGACGTTGCCTGTGAATGTGGAGTGGGTGGCATGTGAAACCCGCATGTGGAGCATTCGTTTGTGTGGGATGCTCACCAAGCTTCATTTCAGTCCTAGGTACTCAAAGGGCACTAAGCATAGAGTGTGAAAACTGAGTTTCCTTGAGAGCTGCTTGGAAGCCTGATGGTGTGTGAAGTTAGTGAGCCAAATGGAGTTGTTCTCCCACAAGAACCACTCGGCTGATCCTTCTTCAATATGCCCTTCACCAACATGCAGTGTTTCCTTGATTGAATTAGCTCTCACACCAATATTTGCGTCTAGAGCCTTTGCATTGAGGGCTATCTGAAAACGGCTGTGGCGCTGAAGTTGCCTGTGAATGTGGAGTTGGTGGCATGTGAAACCCGCATGTGGAGCATTCGTTTGTGTGGGATGCTCTACCACGTTAATTCCTAGATAATGCACTCAAAGGGCACTAAGCATAGAGTGTGAAAACTGAGTTTCCTTGAGAGCTGCTTGGAAGCCTGATGGTGTGTGAAGTTAGTGAGCCAAATGGAGTTGTTCTCCCACAAGAACCACTCGGCTGATCCTTCTTCAATATGCCCTTCACCAACATGCAGTGTTTCCTTGATTGAATTAGCTCTCACACCAATATTTGCATCTAGATCCTTTGCATTGAGGGCTATCTGAAAACGGCTGTGGCGCTGAAGTTGACTGTGAATGTGGAGTTGGTGGCATGTGAAACCCGCATGTGGAGCATTCGTTTGTGTGGGATGCTCTACCAGGTTCTTTCCTAGATAATGCACTCAAAGGGCACTAAGCATAGAGTGTGATAACTGAGTTTCCTTGAGAGCTGCTTGGAAGCCTGATGGTGTGTGAAGTTAGTGAGCCAAATGGAGTTGTTCTCCCACAAGAACCACTAGGCTGATCCTTCTTCAATATGCCCTTCACCAACATGCTGTGTTTCCTGATTGAATTAGCTCTCACACCAATATTTGCGTCTAGAGCCTTTGCATTGAGGGCTATCTGAAAACGGCTGTGGCGCTGAAGTTGCCTGAGAATGTGGAGTTGGTGGCATGTGAAACCCGCATGTGGAGCATTCGTTTGTGTGGGATGCTCTACCACGTTAATTCCTAGATATTGCACTCAAAGGGCACTAAGCATAGAGTGTGAAAACTGAGTTTCCTTGAGAGCTGCTTGGAAGCCTGATGGTGTGTGACGTTAGTGAGCCAAATGGAGTTGTTCTCCCACAAGAACCACTCGGCTGATCCTTCTTCAATATGCCCTTCACCAACATGCTTTGTTTCCTTGATTGAATTAGCTCTCACACCAATATTTGTATCTAGAGCCTTTGCATTGACGGCTATCTGAAAATGGCTGTGGCGCTGAAGTTGCCTGTGAATGTGGAGTTGGTGGCATGTGAAACCCGCATGTGGAGCATTCGTTTGTGTGGGATGCTCACCAAGCTTCATTTCAGTCCTAGGCACTCAAACGGCACTAAGCATAGAGTGTGAAAATTGAGTTTCCTTGAGAGCTGCTTGGAAGCCTGATGGTGTGTGAAGTTAGTGAGCCAAATGGAGTTGTTCTCCCACAAGAACCACTCGGCTGATCCTTCTTCAATATGCCCTTCACCAACATGGAATGTTTCCTTGATTGAATTAGCTCTCACAACAATGTTTGCGTCTAGAGCCTTTGCATTGAGGGCTATCTGAAAACGGCTGTGGCGCTGAAGTTGCCTGTGAATGTGGAGTTGGTGGCATGGGAAACCCGCATGTGGAGCATTCGTTTGTGTGGGAGACTCACAGAGCTTCATTTCAGTCCTAGGCACTCAAAGGGCACTAAGCATAGAGTGTGAAAACTGAGTTTCCTTGAGAGCTGCTTGGAAGCCTGATGGTGTGTGAAGTTAGAGAGCCAAATGGAGTTGTTCTCCCACAAGAACCACTCGGCTGATCCTTCTTCAATATGCCCTTCACCAACATGCAGTGTTTCCTTGATTGAATTAGCTCTCACACCAATATTTGCGTCTAGAGCCTTTGCATTGAGGGCTATCTGAAAACGGCTGTGGCGCTGAAGTTGCCTGTGAATGTGGAGTGGGTGGCATGTGAAACCCGCATATGTAGCATTCGTTGTGTGGGATGCTCTACCAGGTTCATTCCTAGATATTGCACTGAAAGGGCACTAAGCATAGAGTGTGAAAACTGAGTTTCCTTGAGAGCTGCTTGGAAGCCTGATGGTGTGTGAAGTTAGTGAGCCAAATGGAGTTGTTCTCCCACAAGAACCACTCGGCTGATCCTTCTTCAATATGCCCTTCACCAACATGGAATGTTTCCTTGATTGAATTAGCTCTCACACCAATATTTGTGTCTAGAGCCTTTGCATTGAGGGCTATCTGAAAACGGCTGTGGCGCTGAAGTTGCCAGAGAATGTGGAGTTGGTGGCATGTGAAACCCGCATATGTAGGATTCGTTTGTGTGGGATGCTCTACCAGGTTCATTCCTAGATATTGCACTGAAAGGGCACTAAGCATAGAGTGTGAAAACTGAGTTTCCTTGAGAGCTGCTTGGAAGCCTGATGGTGTGTGAAGTTAGTGAGCCAAATGGAGTTGTTCTCCCACAAGAACCACTCGGCTGATCCTTCTTCAATATGCCCTTCACCAACATGCAGTGTTTCCTTGATTGAATTAGCTCTCACACCAATATTTGCGTCTAGAGCCTTTGCATTGAGGGCTATCTGAAAATGGCTGTGGCGCTGAAGTTGCCTGTGAATGTGGAGTTGGTGGCATGTGAAACCCGCATGTGGAGCATTCGTTTGTGTGGGATGCTCTACCAGGTTCATTCCTAGATAATGCACTCAAAGGGCACTAAGCATAGAGTGTGAAAAGTGAGTTTCCTTGAGAGCTGCTTGGAAGCCTGATGGTGTGTGACGTTAGTGAGCCAAATGGAGTTGTTCTCCCACAAGAACTACTCGGCTGATCCTTCTTCAATATGCCCTTCACCAACATGCAGTGTTTCCTTGATTGAATTAGCTCTCACACCAATATTTGTGTCTAGAGCCTTTGCATTGAGGGCTATGTGAAAACGGCTGTGGCGCTGAAGTTGCCTGAGAATGTGGAGTGGGTGGCATGTGAAACCCGCATGTGGAGCATTCGTTTGTGTGGGATGCTCTACCAGGTTCTTTCCTAGATAATGCACTCAGAGGGCACTAAGCATAGAGTGTGATAACTGAGTTTCCTTGAGAGCTGCTTGGAAGCCTGATGGTGTGTGAAGTTAGTGAGCCAAATGGAGTTGTTCTCCCACAAGAACCACTCGGCTGATCCTTCTTCAATATGCCCTTCACCAACATGCTGTGTTTCCTGATTGAATTAGCTCTCACACCAATATTTGCGTCTAGAGCCTTTGCATTGAGGGCTATCTGAAAACGGCTGTGGCGCTGAAGTTGCCTGAGAATGTGGAGTTGGTGGCATGTGAAACCCGCATGTGGAGCATTCGTTTGTGTGGGATGCTCTACCACGTTAATTCCTAGATATTGCACTCAAAGGGCACTAAGCATAGAGTGTGAAAACTGAGTTTCCTTGAGAGCTGCTTGGAAGCCTGATGGTGTGTGAAGTTAGTGAGCCAAATGGAGTTGTTCTCCCACAAGAACCACTCAGCTGATCCTTCTTCAATATGCCCTTCACCAACATGCAGTGTTTCCTTAATTGAATTAGCTCTCACACCAATATTTGTGTCTAGAGCCTTTGCATTGACGGCTATCTGAAAACGGCTGTGGCGCTGAAGTTGCGTGAGAATGTGTAGTTGGTGGCATGTGAAACCCGCATGTGGAGCATTCGTTTGTGTGGGATGCTCACCAAGCTTCATTTCAGTCCTAGGCACTCAAACGGCACTAAGCATAGAGTGTGAAAATTGAGTTTCCTTGAGAGCTGCTTGGAAGCCTGATGGTGTGTGAAGTTAGTGAGCCAAATGGAGTTGTTCTCCCACAAGAACCACTCGGCTGATCCTTCTTCAATATGCCCTTCACCAACATGGAATGTTTCCTTGATTGAATTAGCTCTCACACCAATATTTTTGCATCTAGAGCCTTTGCATTGAGGGCTATCTGAAAATGGCTGTGGCGCTGAAGTTGCCTGTGAATGTGGAGTTGGTGGCATGTGAAACCCGCCTGTGGAGCATTCGTTTGTGTGCGATGCTCACCAAGCTTCATTTCAGTCCTAGGCACTCAAAGGGCACTAAGCATAGAGTGTGAAAATTGAGTTTCCTTGAGAGCTGCTTGGAAGCCTGATGGTGTGTAAAGTTAGTGAGCCAAATGGAGTTGTTCTCCCACAAGAACCACTCGGCTGATCCTTCTTCAATATGCCCTTCACCAACATGGAATGTTTCCTTGATTGAATTAGCTATCACACCAATATTTGCGTCTAGAGCCTTTGCATTGGGGGCTATCTGAAAACGGCTGTGGCGCTGAAGTTGCCTGAGAATGTGGAGTTGGTGTCATGTGAAACCCGCATATGTAGCATTCGTTTGTGTGGGATGCTCTACTAGGTTCATTGCTAGATAATGCACTCAAAGGGCACTAAGCATAGAGTGTGAAAACTGAGTTTCCTTGAGAGCTGCTTGGAAGCCTGATGGTGTGTGAAGTTAGTGAGCCAAATAGAGTTGTTCTCCCACAAGAACCACTCGGCTGATCCTTCTTCAATATGCCCTTCACCAACATGCAGTGTTTCCTTGATTGAATTAGCTCTCACACCAATATTTGCGTCTAGAGCCTTTGCATTGAGGGCTATCTGAAAACGGCTGTGGCGCTGACGTTGCCTGTGAATGTGGAGTGGGTGGCATGTGAAACCCGCATGTGGAGCATTCGTTTGTGTGGGATGCTCACCAAGCTTCATTTCAGTCCTAGGTACTCAAAGGGCACTAAGCATAGAGTGTGAAAACTGAGTTTCCTTGAGAGCTGCTTGGAAGCCTGATGGTGTGTGACGTTAGTGAGCCAAATGGAGTTGTTCTCCCACAAGAACCACTCGGCTGATCCTTCTTCAATATGCCCTTCACCAACATGCAGTGTTTCCTTGATTGAATTAGCTCTCACACCAATATTTGCGTCTAGAGCCTTTGCATTGAGGGCTATCTGAAAACGGCTGTGGCGCTGAAGTTGCCTGTGAATGTGGAGTTGGTGGCATGTGAAACCCGCATGTGGAGCATTCGTTTGTGTGGGATGCTCTACCACGTTAATTCCTAGAGAATGCACTCAAAGGGCACTAAGCATAGAGTGTGAAAACTGAGTTTCCTTGAGAGCTGCTTGGAAGCCTGATGGTGTGTGAAGTTAGTGAGCCAAATGGAGTTGTTCTCCCACAAGAACCACTCGGCTGATCCTTCTTCAATATGCCCTTCACCAACATGCAGTGTTTCCTTGATTGAATTAGCTCTCACACCAATATTTGCATCTAGATCCTTTGCATTGAGGGCTATCTGAAAACGGCTGTGGCGCTGAAGTTGACTGTGAATGTGGAGTTGGTGGCATGTGAAACCCGCATGTGGAGCATTCATTTGTGTGGGATGCTCTACCAGGTTCTTTCCTAGATAATGCATTCAAAGGGCACTAAGCATAGAGTGTGATAACTGAGTTTCCTTGAGAGCTGCTTGGAAGCCTGATGGTGTGTGAAGTTAGTGAGCCAAATGGAGTTGTTCTCCCACAAGAACCACTAGGCTGATCCTTCTTCAATATGCCCTTCACCAACATGCTGTGTTTCCTGATTGAATTAGCTCTCACACCAATATTTGCGTCTAGAGCCTTTGCATTGAGTTCTATCTGAAAACGGCTGTGGCGCTGAAGTTGCCAGAGAATGTGGAGTTGGTGGCATGTGAAACCCGCATGTGGAGCATTCGTTTGTGTGGGATGCTCTACAACGTTAATTCCTAGATATGGCACTCAAAGGGCACTAAGCATAGAGTGTGAAAACTGAGTTTCCTTGAGAGCTGCTTGGAAGCCTGATGGTGTGTGACGTTAGTGAGCCAAATGGAGTTGTTCTCCCACAAGAACCACTCGGCTGATCCTTCTTCAATATGCCCTTCACCAACATGCTTTGTTTCCTTGATTGAATTAGCTCTCACACCAATATTTGTATCTAGAGCCTTTGCATTGACGGCTATCTGAAAACGGCTGTGGCGCTGAAGTTGCCTGTGAATGTGGAGTTGGTGGCATGTGAAACCCGCATGTTTAGCATTCGTTTGTGTGGGATGCTCACCAAGCTTCATTTCAGTCCTAGGCACTCAAACGGCACTAAGCATAGAGTGTGAAAATTGAGTTTCCTTGAGAGCTGCTTGGAAGCCTGATGGTGTGTGAAGTTTGTGAGCCAAATGGAGTTGTTCTCCCACAAGAACCACTCGGCTGATCCTTCTTCAATATGCCCTTCACCAACATGGAATGTTTCCTTGATTGAATTAGCTCTCACAACAATGTTTGCGTCTAGAGCCTTTGCATTGAGGGCTATCTGAAAATGGCTGTGGCGCTGAAGTTGCCTGTGAATGTGGAGTTGGTGGCATGTGAAACCCGCATGTGGAGCATTCGTTTGTGTGGGATGCTCACAGAGCTTCATTTCAGTCCTAGGCACTCAAAGGGCACTAAGCATAGAGTGTGAAAACTGAGTTTCCTTGAGAGCTGCTTGGAAGCCTGATGGTGTGTGAAGTTAGAGAGCCAAATGGAGTTGTTCTCCCACAAGAACCACTCGGCTGATCCTTCTTCAATATGCCCTTCACCAACATGCAGTGTTTCCTTGATTGAATTAGCTCTCACACCAATATTTGCGTCTAGAGCCTTTGCATTGAGGGCTATCTGAAAACGGCTGTGGCGCTGAAGTTGCCTGTGAATGTGGAGTGGGTGGCATGTGAAACCCGCATATGTAGCATTCGTTGTGTGGGATGCTCTACCAGGTTCATTCCTAGATATTGCACTGAAAGGGCACTAAGCATAGAGTGTGAAAACTGAGTTTCCTAGAGAGCTGCTTGGAAGCCTGATGGTGTGTGAAGTTAGTGAGCCAAATGGAGTTGTTCTCCCACAAGAACCACTCGGCTGATCCTTCTTCAATATGCCCTTCACCAACATGCAGTGTTTCCTTGATTGAATTAGCTCTCACAAATATGTTTGCGTCTAGAGCCTTTGCATTGAGGGCTATCTGAAAACGGCTGTGGCGCTGAAGTTGCCTGTGAATGTGGAGTGGGTGGCATGTGAAACCCGCATGTGGAGCATTCGTTTGTGTGGGATGCTCACCAAGCTTCATTTCAGTCCTAGGTACTCAAAGGGCACTAAGCATAGAGTGTGAAAACTGAGTTTCCTTGAGAGCTGCTTGGAAGCCTGATGGTGTGTGAAGTTAGTGAGCCAAATGGAGTTGTTCTCCCACAAGAACCACTCGGCTGATCCTTCTTCAATATGCCCTTCACCAACATGCAGTGTTTCCTTGATTGAATTAGCTCTCACACCAATATTTGCATCTAGATCCTTTGCATTGAGGGCTATCTGAAAACGGCTGTGGCGCTGAAGTTGACTGTGAATGTGGAGTTGGTGGCATGTGAAACCCGCATGTGTGAAACCCGCATGTGGAGCATTCGTTTGTGTGGGATGCTTTACCAGGTTCTTTCCTAGATAATGCACTCAAAGGGCACTAGGCATAGAGTGTGATAACTGAGTTTCCTTGAGAGCTGCTTCGAAGCCTGATGGTGTGTGAAGTTAGTGAGCCAAATGGAGTTGTTCTCCCACAAGAACCACTCGGCTGATCCTTCTTCAATATGCCCTTCACCAACATGCTGTGTTTACTGATTGAATTAGCTCTCACACCAATATTTGCGTCTAGAGCCTTTGCATTGAGGGCTATCTGAAAACGGCTGTGGCGCTGAAGTTGCCTGAGAATGTGGAGTTGGTGGCATGTGAAACCCGCATGTGGAGCATTCGTTTGTGTGGGATGCTCTACCACGTTCATTCCTAGATATTGCACTGAAAGGGCACTAAGCATAGAGTGTGAAAACTGAGTTTCCTTGAGAGCTGCTTGGAAGCCTGATGGTGTGTGACGTTAGTGAGCCAAATGGAGTTGTTCTCCCACAAGAACCACTCGGCTGATCCTTCTTCAATATGCCCTTCACCAACATGCATTGTTTCCTTGATTGAATTAGCTCTCACACCAATGTTTGTGTCTAGAGCCTTTGCATTGACGGCTATCTGAAAACGGCTGTGGCGCTGAAGTTGTCTGTGAATGTGGAGTTGGTGGCATGTGAAACCCGCATGTGGAGCATTCGTTTGTGTGGGATGCTCACCAAGCTTCATTTCAGTCATAGGCACTCAAACGGCACTAAGCATAGAGTGTGAAAATTGAGTTTCCTTGAGAGCTGCTTGGAAGCCTGATGGTGTGTGAAGTTACTGAGCCAAATGGAGTTGTTCTCCCACAAGAACCACTCGGCTGATCCTTCTTCAATATGCCCTTCACCAACATGCAGTGTTTCCTTGATTAATTTAGCTCTCACACGAAAATTTGCGTCTAGAGCCTTTGCATTGAGGGCTATCTGAAAACGGCTGTGGCGCTGAAGTTGCCTGTGAATGTGGAGTTGGTGTCATGTGAAACCCGCATATGTAGCATTCGTTGTGTGGGATGCTCTACCAGGTTCATTCCTAGATATTGCACTGAAAGGGCACTAAGCATAGAGTGTGAAAACTGAGTTTCCTTGAGAGCTGCTTGGAAGCCTGATGGTGTGTGAAGTTAGTGAGCCAAATAGAGTTGTTCTCCCACAAGAACCACTCGGCTGATCCTTCTTCAATATGCCCTTCACCAACATGCAGTGTTTCCTTGATTGAATTAGCTCTCACACCAATATTTGCGTCTAGAGCCTTTGCATTGAGGGCTATCTGAAAACGGCTGTGGCGCTGAAGTTGCCTGTGAATGTGGAGTGGGTGGCATGTGAAACCCGCATGTGGAGCATTCGTTTGTGTGGGATGCTCACCAAGCTTCATTTCAGTCCTAGGTACTCAAAGGGCACTAAGCATAGAGTGTGAAAACTGAGTTTCCTTGAGAGCTGCTTGGAAGCCTGATGGTGTGTGAAGTTAGTGAGCCAAATGGAGTTGTTCTCCCACAAGAACCACTCAGCTGATCCTTCTTCAATATGCCCTTCACCAACATGCAGTGTTTCCTTGATTGAATTAGCTCTCACACCAATATTTGCATCTAGATCCTTTGCATTGAGGGCTATCTGAAAACGGCTGTGGCGCTGAAGTTGACTGTGAATGTGGAGTTGGTGGCATGTGAAACCCGCATGTGGAGCATTCGTTTGTGTGGGATGCTCTACCAGGTTCTTTCCTAGATAATGCACTCAAAGGGCACTAAGCATAGAGTGTGATAACTGAGTTTCCTTGAGAGCTGCTTGGAAGCCTGATGGTGTGTGAAGTTAGTGAGCCAAATGGAGTTGTTCTCCCACAAGAACCACTCGGCTGATCCTTCTTCAATATGCCCTTCACCAACATGCAGTGTTTCCTTGATTGAATTAGCTCTCACACCAATATTTGCGTCTAGAGCCTTTGCGTTGAGGGCTATCTGAAAACGGCTGTGGCGCTGAAGTTGCCTGTGAATGTGGAGTTGGTGTCATGTGAAACCCGCATGTGGAGCATTCGTTTGTGTGGGATGCTCACGAAGCTTCATTTCAGTCCTAGGCACTCAAAGGGCACTAAGCATAGAGTGTGAAAACTGAGTTTCCTTGAGAGCTGCTTGGAAGCCTGATGGTGTGTGAAGTTAGTGAGCCAAATGGAGTTGTTCTCCCACAAGAACCACTCGGCTGATCCTTCTTCAATATGCCCTTCACCAACATGCTGTGTTTCCTGATTGAATTAGCTCTCACACCAATATTTGCGTCTAGAGCCTTTGCATTGAGGGCTATTTGAAAATGGCTGTGGCGCTGAAGTTGCCTGAGAATGTGGAGTTGGTGTCATGTGAAACCCGCATGTGGAGCATTCGTTTGTGTGGGATGCTCTACCACGTTAATTCCTAGAGAATGCACTCAAAGGGCACTAAGCATAGAGTGTGAAAACTGAGTTTCCTTGAGAGCTGCTTGGAAGCCTGATGGTGTGTGAAGTTAGTGAGCCAAATGGAGTTGTTCTCCCACAAGAAACACTCGGCTGATCCTTCTTCAATATGCCCTTCACCAACATGCAGTGTTTCCTTGATTGAATTAGCTCTCACACCAATATTTGCATCTAGATGCTTTAAATTGAGGGCTATCTGAAAACGGCTGTGGCGCTGAAGTTGACTGTGAATGTGGAGTTGGTGGCATGTGAAACCCGCATGTGGAGCATTCGTTTGTGTGGGATGCTTTACCAGGTTCTTTCCTAGATAATGCACTCAAAGGGCACTAGGCATAGAGTGTGATAACTGAGTTTCCTTGAGAGCTGCTTGGAAGCCTGATGGTGTGTGAAGTTAGTGAGCCAAATGGAGTTGTTCTCCCACAAGAACCACTCGGCTGATCCTTCTTCAATATGCCCTTCACCAACATGCAGTGTTTCCTTGATTGAATTAGCTCTCACACCAATATTTGCGTCTAGAGCCTTTGCGTTGAGGGCTATCTGAAAACGGCTGTGGCGCTGAAGTTGCCTGTGAATGTGGAGTTGGTGTCATGTGAAACCCGCATGTGGAGCATTCGTTTGTGTGGGATGCTCACGAAGCTTCATTTCAGTCCTAGGCACTCAAAGGGCACTAAGCATAGAGTGTGAAAACTGAGTTTCCTTGAGAGCTGCTTGGAAGCCTGATGGTGTGTGAAGTTAGTGAGCCAAATGGAGTTGTTCTCCCACAAGAACCACTCGGCTGATCCTTCTTCAATATGCCCTTCACCAACATGCTGTGTTTCCTGATTGAATTAGCTCTCACACCAATATTTGCGTCTAGAGCCTTTGCATTGAGGGCTATTTGAAAATGGCTGTGGCGCTGAAGTTGCCTGAGAATGTGGAGTTGGTGTCATGTGAAACCCGCATGTGGAGCATTCGTTTGTGTGGGATGCTCTACCACGTTAATTCCTAGAGAATGCACTCAAAGGGCACTAAGCATAGAGTGTGAAAACTGAGTTTCCTTGAGAGCTGCTTGGAAGCCTGATGGTGTGTGAAGTTAGTGAGCCAAATGGAGTTGTTCTCCCACAAGAAACACTCGGCTGATCCTTCTTCAATATGCCCTTCACCAACATGCAGTGTTTCCTTGATTGAATTAGCTCTCACACCAATATTTGCATCTAGATGCTTTAAATTGAGGGCTATCTGAAAACGGCTGTGGCGCTGAAGTTGACTGTGAATGTGGAGTTGGTGGCATGTGAAACCCGCATGTGGAGCATTCGTTTGTGTGGGATGCTCTACCACGTTCATTCCTAGATATTGCACTGAAAGGGCACTAAGCATAGAGTGTGAAAACTGAGTTTCCTTGAGAGCTGCTTGGAAGCCTGATGGTGTGTGACGTTAGTGAGCCAAATGGAGTTGTTCTCCCACAAGAACCACTCGGCTGATCCTTCTTCAATATGCCCTTCACCAACATGCATTGTTTCCTTGATTGAATTAGCTCTCACACCAATGTTTGTGTCTAGAGCCTTTGCATTGACGGCTATCTGAAAACGGCTGTGGCGCTGAAGTTGTCTGTGAATGTGGAGTTGGTGGCATGTGAAACCCGCATGTGGAGCATTCGTTTGTGTGGGATGCTCACCAAGCTTCATTTCAGTCATAGGCACTCAAACGGCACTAAGCATAGAGTGTGAAAATTGAGTTTCCTTGAGAGCTGCTTGGAAGCCTGATGGTGTGTGAAGTTACTGAGCCAAATGGAGTTGTTCTCCCACAAGAACCACTCGGCTGATCCTTCTTCAATATGCCCTTCACCAACATGCAGTGTTTCCTTGATTGATTTAGCTCTCACACCAATATTTGCGTCTAGAGCCTTTGCATTGAGGGCTATCTGAAAACGGCTGTGGCGCTGAAGTTGCCTGTGAATGTGGAGTTGGTGTCATGTGAAACCCGCATATGTAGCATTCGTTGTGTGGGATGCTCTACCAGGTTCATTCCTAGATATTGCACTGAAAGGGCACTAAGCATAGAGTGTGAAAACTGAGTTTCCTTGAGAGCTGCTTGGAAGCCTGATGGTGTGTGAAGTTAGTGAGCCAAATAGAGTTGTTCTCCCACAAGAACCACTCGGCTGATCCTTCTTCAATATGCCCTTCACCAACATGCAGTGTTTCCTTGATTGAATTAGCTCTCACACCAATATTTGCGTCTAGAGCCTTTGCATTGAGGGCTATCTGAAAACGGCTGTGGCGCTGAAGTTGCCTGTGAATGTGGAGTGGGTGGCATGTGAAACCCGCATGTGGAGCATTCGTTTGTGTGGGATGCTCACCAAGCTTCATTTCAGTCCTAGGTACTCAAAGGGCACTAAGCATAGAGTGTGAAAACTGAGTTTCCTTGAGAGCTGCTTGGAAGCCTGATGGTGTGTGAAGTTAGTGAGCCAAATGGAGTTGTTCTCCCACAAGAACCACTCAGCTGATCCTTCTTCAATATGCCCTTCACCAACATGCAGTGTTTCCTTGATTGAATTAGCTCTCACACCAATATTTGCATCTAGATCCTTTGCATTGAGGGCTATCTGAAAATGGCTGTGGCGCTGAAGTTGACTGTGAATGCGGAGTTGGTGGCATGTGAAACCCGCATGTGGAGCATTCGTTTGTGTGGGATGCTCTACCAGGTTCTTTCCTAGATAATGCACTCAAAGGGCACTAAGCATAGAGTGTGATAACTGAGTTTCCTTGAGAGCTGCTTGGAAGCCTGATGGTGTGTGAAGTTAGTGAGCCAAATGGAGTTGTTCTCCCACAAGAACCACTCGGCTGATCCTTCTTCAATATGCCCTTCACCAACATGCAGTGTTTCCTTGATTGAATTAGCTCTCACACCAATATTTGCGTCTAGAGCCTTTGCATTGAGGGCTATCTGAAAACGGCTGTGGCGCTGAAGTTGCCTGAGAATGTGGAGTTGGTGTCATGTGAAACCCGCATGTGGAGCATTCGTTTGTGTGGGATGCTCTACCAGGTTCATTGCTAGAGAATGCACTCAAAGGGCACTAAGCATAGAGTGTGAAAACTGAGTTTCCTTGAGAGCTGCTTGGAAGCCTGATGGTGTGTAAAGTTAGTGAGCCAAATGGAGTTGTTCTCCCACAAGAACCACTCAGCTGATCCTTCTTCAATATGCCCTTCACCAACATGGAATGTTTCCTTGATTGAATTAGCTCTCACACCAATATTTGCGTCTAGAGCCTTTGCATTGACGGCTATCTGAAAACGGCTGTGGCGCTGAAGTTGCCTGAGAATGTGGAGTTGGTGTCATGTGAAACCCGCATGTGGAGCATTCGTTTGTGTGGGATGCTCTACCAGGTTCATTGCTAGATAATGCACTCAAAAGGCACTAAGCATAGAGTGTGAAAACTGAGTTTCCTTGAGAGCTGCTTGGAAGCCTGATGGTGTGTGAAGTTAGTGAGCCAAATGGAGTTGTTCTCCCACAAGAACCACTCGGCTGATCCTTCTTCAATATGCCCTTCACCAACATGGAATGTTTCCTTGATTGAATTAGCTCTCACACCAATATTTGCGTCTAGAGCCTTTACATTGAGGGCTATCTGAAAACGGCTGTGGCGCTGAAGTTGCCTGTGAATGTGGAGTTGGTGTCATGTGAAACCCGCATGTGGAGCATTCGTTTGTGTGGGATGCTCACGAAGCTTCATTTCAGTCCTAGGCACTCAAAGGGCACTAAGCATAGAGTGTGAAAACTGAGTTTCCTTGAGAGCTGCTTGGAAGCCTGATGGTGTGTGAAGTTAGTGAGCCAAATGGAGTTGTTCTCCCACAAGAACCACTCGGCTGATCCTTCTTCAATATGCCCTTCACCAACATGCTGTGTTTCCTGATTGAATTAGCTCTCACACCAATATTTGCGTCTAGAGCCTTTGCATTGAGGGCTATTTGAAAATGGCTGTGGCGCTGAAGTTGCCTGAGAATGTGGAGTTGGTGTCATGTGAAACCCGCATGTGGAGCATTCGTTTGTGTGGGATGCTCTACCACGTTAATTCCTAGAGAATGCACTCAAAGGGCACTAAGCATAGAGTGTGAAAACTGAGTTTCCTTGAGAGCTGCTTGGAAGCCTGATGGTGTGTGAAGTTAGTGAGCCAAATGGAGTTGTTCTCCCACAAGAAACACTCGGCTGATCCTTCTTCAATATGCCCTTCACCAACATGCAGTGTTTCCTTGATTGAATTAGCTCTCACACCAATATTTGCATCTAGATGCTTTAAATTGAGGGCTATCTGAAAACGGCTGTGGCGCTGAAGTTGACTGTGAATGTGGAGTTGGTGTCATGTGATACCCGCATATGTAGCATTCGTTTGTGTGGGATGCTCTACCAGGTTCTTTCCTAGATAATGCACTCAAAGGGCACTAAGCATAGAGTGTGATAACTGAGTTTCCTTGAGAGCTGCTTGGAAGCCTGATGGTGTGTGAAGTTAGTGAGCCAAATGGAGTTGTTCTCCCACAAGAACCACTCGGCTGATCCTTCTTCAATATGCCCTTCACCAACATGCAGTGTTTCCTGATTGAATTAGCTCTCACACCAATATTTGCGTCTAGAGCCTTTGCATTGAGGGCTATCTGAAAACGGCTGTGGCGCTGAAGTTGCCTGTGAATGTGGAGTTGGTGGCATGTGAAACCCGCATGTGGAGCATTCGTTTGTGTGGGATGCTCTACCACGTTAATTCCTAGATATTGCACTCAAAGGGCACTAAGCATAGAGTGTGAAAACTGAGTTTCCTTGAGAGCTGCTTGGAAGCCTGATGGTGTGTGACGTTAGTGAGCCAAATGGAGTTGTTCTCCCACAAGAACCACTCGGCTGATCCTTCTTCAATATGCCCTTCACCAACATGCATTGTTTCCTTGATTGAATTAGCTCTCACAGCAATGTTTGTGTCTAGAGCCTTTGCATTGAGGGCTATCTGAAAACGGCTGTGGCGCTGAAGTTGCCTGTGAATGTGGAGTTGGTGGCATGTGAAACCCGCATGTGGAGCATTCGTTTGTGTGGGATGCTCACCAAGCTTCCTTTCAGTCCTAGGCACTCAAACGGCATTAAACATAGAGTGTGAAAATTGAGTTTCCTTGAGAGCTGCTTGGAAGCCTGATGGTGTGTGAAGTTAGTGAGCCAAATGGAGTTGTTCTCCCACAAGAACCACTCGGCTGATCCTTCTTCAATATGCCCTTCACCAACATGGAATGTTTCCTTGATTGAATTAGCTCTCACAACAATGTTTGCGTCTAGAGCCTTTGCATTGAGGGCTATCTGAAAATGGCTGTGGCGCTGAAGTTGCCTGTGAATGTGGAGTTGGTGTCATGTGAAACCCGCATATGTAGCATTCGTTTGTGTGGGATGCTCTACCAGGTTCATTGCTAGATAATGCACTCAAAGGGCACTAAGCATAGAGTGTGAAAACTGAGTTTCCTTGAGAGCTGCTTGGAAGCCTGATGGTGTGTGAAGTTAGTGAGCCAAATGGAGTTGTTCTCCCACAAGAACCACTCGGCTGATCCTTCTTCAATATGCCCTTCACCAACATGGAATGTTTCCTTGATTGAATTAGCTCTCACACCAATATTTGCGTCTAGAGCCTTTGCATTGAGGGCTATCTGAAAATGGCTGTGGCGCTGAAGTTGCCTGAGAATGTGGAGTTGGTGTCATGTGAAACCCGCATGTTGAGCATTCGTTTGTGTGGGATGCTCTACCAGGTTCATTGCTAGATAATGCACTCAAAAGGCACTAAGCATAGAGTGTGAAAACTGAGTTTCCTTGAGAGCTGCTTGGAAGCCTGATGGTGTGTGAAGTTAGTGAGCCAAATGGAGTTGTTCTCCCACAAGAACCACTCGGCTGATCCTTCTTCAATATGCCCTTCACCAACATGGAATGTTTCCTTGATTGAATTAGCTCTCACACCAATATTTGCGTCTAGAGCCTTTACATTGAGGGCTATCTGAAAACGGCTGTGGCGCTGAAGTTGCCTGTGAATGTGGAGTTGGTGTCATGTGAAACCCGCATGTGGAGCATTCGTTTGTGTGGGATGCTCACGAAGCTTCATTTCAGTCCTAGGCACTCAAAGGGCACTAAGCATAGAGTGTGAAAACTGAGTTTCCTTGAGAGCTGCTTGGAAGCCTGATGGTGTGTGAAGTTAGTGAGCCAAATGGAGTTGTTCTCCCACAAGAACCACTCGGCTGATCCTTCTTCAATATGCCCTTCACCAACATGCTGTGTTTCCTGATTGAATTAGCTCTCACACCAATATTTGCGTCTAGAGCCTTTGCATTGAGGGCTATTTGAAAATGGCTGTGGCGCTGAAGTTGCCTGAGAATGTGGAGTTGGTGTCATGTGAAACCCGCATGTGGAGCATTCGTTTGTGTGGGATGCTCTACCACGTTAATTCCTAGAGAATGCACTCAAAGGGCACTAAGCATAGAGTGTGAAAACTGAGTTTCCTTGAGAGCTGCTTGGAAGCCTGATGGTGTGTGAAGTTAGTGAGCCAAATGGAGTTGTTCTCCCACAAGAAACACTCGGCTGATCCTTCTTCAATATGCCCTTCACCAACATGCAGTGTTTCCTTGATTGAATTAGCTCTCACACCAATATTTGCATCTAGATGCTTTAAATTGAGGGCTATCTGAAAACGGCTGTGGCGCTGAAGTTGACTGTGAATGTGGAGTTGGTGTCATGTGATACCCGCATATGTAGCATTCGTTTGTGTGGGATGCTCTACCAGGTTCTTTCCTAGATAATGCACTCAAAGGGCACTAAGCATAGAGTGTGATAACTGAGTTTCCTTGAGAGCTGCTTGGAAGCCTGATGGTGTGTGAAGTTAGTGAGCCAAATGGAGTTGTTCTCCCACAAGAACCACTCGGCTGATCCTTCTTCAATATGCCCTTCACCAACATGCAGTGTTTCCTGATTGAATTAGCTCTCACACCAATATTTGCGTCTAGAGCCTTTGCATTGAGGGCTATCTGAAAACGGCTGTGGCGCTGAAGTTGCCTGTGAATGTGGAGTTGGTGGCATGTGAAACCCGCATGTGGAGCATTCGTTTGTGTGGGATGCTCTACCACGTTAATTCCTAGATATTGCACTCAAAGGGCACTAAGCATAGAGTGTGAAAACTGAGTTTCCTTGAGAGCTGCTTGGAAGCCTGATGGTGTGTGACGTTAGTGAGCCAAATGGAGTTGTTCTCCCACAAGAACCACTCGGCTGATCCTTCTTCAATATGCCCTTCACCAACATGCATTGTTTCCTTGATTGAATTAGCTCTCACAGCAATGTTTGTGTCTAGAGCCTTTGCATTGAGGGCTATCTGAAAACGGCTGTGGCGCTGAAGTTGCCTGTGAATGTGGAGTTGGTGGCATGTGAAACCCGCATGTGGAGCATTCGTTTGTGTGGGATGCTCACCAAGCTTCCTTTCAGTCCTAGGCACTCAAACGGCATTAAACATAGAGTGTGAAAATTGAGTTTCCTTGAGAGCTGCTTGGAAGCCTGATGGTGTGTGAAGTTAGTGAGCCAAATGGAGTTGTTCTCCCACAAGAACCACTCGGCTGATCCTTCTTCAATATGCCCTTCACCAACATGGAATGTTTCCTTGATTGAATTAGCTCTCACAACAATGTTTGCGTCTAGAGCCTTTGCATTGAGGGCTATCTGAAAATGGCTGTGGCGCTGAAGTTGCCTGTGAATGTGGAGTTGGTGTCATGTGAAACCCGCATATGTAGCATTCGTTTGTGTGGGATGCTCTACCAGGTTCATTGCTAGATAATGCACTCAAAGGGCACTAAGCATAGAGTGTGAAAACTGAGTTTCCTTGAGAGCTGCTTGGAAGCCTGATGGTGTGTGAAGTTAGTGAGCCAAATGGAGTTGTTCTCCCACAAGAACCACTCGGCTGATCCTTCTTCAATATGCCCTTCACCAACATGGAATGTTTCCTTGATTGAATTAGCTCTCACACCAATATTTGCGTCTAGAGCCTTTGCATTGAGGGCTATCTGAAAATGGCTGTGGCGCTGAAGTTGCCTGAGAATGTGGAGTTGGTGTCATGTGAAACCCGCATGTTGAGCATTCGTTTGTGTGGGATGCTCTACCAGGTTCATTGCTAGATAATGCACTCAAAAGGCACTAAGCATAGAGTGTGAAAACTGAGTTTCCTTGAGAGCTGCTTGGAAGCCTGATGGTGTGTGAAGTTAGTGAGCCAAATGGAGTTGTTCTCCCACAAGAACCACTCGGCTGATCCTTCTTCAATATGCCCTTCACCAACATGGAATGTTTCCTTGATTGAATTAGCTCTCACACCAATATTTGCGTCTAGAGCCTTTGCATTGAGGGCTATCTGAAAATGGCTGTGGCGCTGAAGTTGCCTGAGAATGTGGAGTTGGTGTCATGTGAAACCCGCATGTTGAGCATTC
Organism: Ochotona princeps; assembly: GCF_030435755.1. Taxonomy (NCBI): domain Eukaryota; kingdom Metazoa; phylum Chordata; class Mammalia; order Lagomorpha; family Ochotonidae; genus Ochotona; species Ochotona princeps. The sequence goes on along the minus strand of NW_026699752.1, from coordinate 11,613 downwards.
GTTTGTGTGGGATGCTCTACCAGGTTCATTGCTAGATAATGCACTCAAAAGGCACTAAGCATAGAGTGTGAAAACTGAGTTTCCTTGAGAGCTGCTTGGAAGCCTGATGGTGTGTGAAGTTAGTGAGCCAAATGGAGTTGTTCTCCCACAAGAACCACTCGGCTGATCCTTCTTCAATATGCCCTTCACCAACATGCAGTGTTTCCTTGATTGAATTAGCTCTCACACCAATATTTGCGTCTAGAGCCTTTGCATTGAGGGCTATCTGAAAACGGCTGTGGCGCTGAAGTTGCCTGAGAATGTGGAGTTGGGGTCATGTGAAACCCGCATGTGGAGCATTCGTTTGTGTGGTATGCTCTACCAGGTTCATTCCTAGATAATGCACTCAAAGGGCACTAAGCATAGAGTGTGAAAACTGAGTTTCCTTGAGAACTGCTAGGAAGCCTGATGGTGTGTGAAGTTAGTGAGCCAAATGGAGTTGTTCTCCCAAAAGAACCACTTGGCTGATTCTTCTTCAATATGCCCTTCACCAACATGCAGTGTTTCCTTGATTGAATTAGCTCTCACACCAATATTTGCGTCTAGAGGATTTGCATTGAGAGCTATCTGAAAACGTCTGTGGCGCTGAAGTTGCCTGAGAATGTGGAGTTGGTGGCATGTGAAACCCGCATGTGGAGCATTCGTTTGTGTGGGATGCTCACCAAGCTTCATTTCAGTCCTAGGCACTCAAAGGGCACTAAGCATAGAGTGTGAAAACTGAGTTTCCTTGAGAGCTGCTTGGAAGCCTGATGGTGTGTGAAGTTAGTGAGCCAAATGGAGCTGTTCCCCCCCAAGAACCACTCGGCTGATCCTTCTTCAATATGCCCTTCACCAACATGCTGTGTCCTGATTGAATTAGCTCTCACACCAATATTTGCGTCTAGAGCCTTTGCATTGAGGGCTATCTGAAAACGGCTGTGGCGCTGAAGTTGCCTGAGAATGTGGAGTTGGGGTCATGTGAAACCCGCATATGTAGCATTCGTTTGTGTGGGATGCTCTACCAGGTTCATTCCTAGATAATGCACTCAAAGGGCACTAAGCATAGAGTGTGAACACTGAGTTTCCTTGAGAGCTGCTTGGAAGCCTGATGGTGTGTGAAGTTAGTGAGCCAAATGGAGTTGTTCTCCCACAAGAACCACTCGGCTGATCCTTCTTCAATATGCCCTTCACCAACATGCAGAGTTTCCTTGATTGAATTAGCTCTCACACCAATATTTGCGTCTAGAGCCTTTGCATTGAGGACTATCTGAAAACGGCTGTGGCGCTGAAGTTGCCTGTGAATGTGGAGTTGGTGGCATGTGAAACCCGCATATGTAGCATTCGTTTGTGTGGGATGCTCTACCACGTTAATTCCTAGATATTGCACTCAAAGGGCACTAAGCATAGAGTGTGAAAACTGAGTTTCCTTGAGAGCTGCTTGGAAGCCTGATGGTGTGTGACGTTAGTGAGCCAAATGGAGTTGTTCTCCCACAAGAACCACTAGGCTGATCCTTCTTCAATATGCCCCTTCACCAACATGCAGTGTTTCCTTGATTGAATTAGCTCTCACACCAATATTTTTGTCTAGAGCCTTTGCATTGAGGGCTATCTGAAAACGGCTGTGGCGCTGAAGTTGCCTGTGAATGTGGAGTTGGTGGCATGTGAAACCCGCATGTGGAGCATTCGTTTGTGTGGGATGCTCACCAAGCTTCATTTCAGTCCTAGGCACTCAAAGGGCACTAAGCATAGAGTGTGAAAATTGAGTTTCCTTGAGAGCTGCTTAGAAGCCTGATGGTGTGTGAAGTTAGTGAGCCAAATGGAGTTGTTCTCCCACAAGAACCACTCGGCTGATCCTTCTTCAATATGCCCTTCACCAACATGGAATGTTTCCTTGATTGAATTAGCTCTCACAACATGTTTGCGTCTAGAGCCTTTGCATTGAGGGCTATCTGAAAATGGCTGTGGCGCTGAAGTTGCCTGTGAATGTGGAGTTGGTAGCATGTGAAACCCGCATGTGGAGCATTCGTTTGTGTTTGATGCTCACCAAGCTTCATTTCAGTCCTAGGCACTCAAAGGGCACTAAGCATAGAGTGTGAAAACTGAGTTTCCTTGAGAGCTGCTTGGAAGCCTGATGGTGTGTGAAGTTAGTGAGCCAAATTGAGTTGTTCTCCCACAAGAACCACTCGGCTGATCCTTCTTCAATATGCCCTTCACCAACATGCAGTGTTTCCTTGATTGAATTAGCTCTCACACCAATATTTGCGTCTAGAGCCTTTGCATTGAGGGCTATCTGAAAACGGCTGTGGCGCTGAAGTTGCCTGTGAATGTGGAGTTGGTGGCATGTGAAACCCGCATATGTAGCATTCGTTGTGTGGGAATCTCTACCAGGTTCATTCCTAGATATTACACTGAAAGGGCACTAAGCATAGAGTGTGAAAACTGAGTTTCCTTGAGAGCTGCTTGGAAGCCTGATGGTGTGTGAAGTTAGTGAGCCAAATGGAGTTGTTCTCCCACAAGAACCACTCGGCTGATCCTTCTTCAATATGCCCTTCACCAATATGCTATGTTTCCTGATTGAATTAGCTCTCACACCAATATTTGCGTCTAGAGCCTTTGCATTGAGGGCTATCTGAAAACGGCTGTGGCGCTGAAGTTGCCTGTGAATGTGGAGTTGGTGTCATGTGAAACCCGCATGTGGAGCATTCGTTTGTGTATGATGCTCTACCACGTTAATTCCTAGAGAATGCACTCAAAGGGCACTAAGCATAGAGTGTGAAAACTGAGTTTCCTTGAGAGCTGCTTGGAAGCCTGATGGTGTGTAAAGTTAGTGAGCCAAATGGAGTTGTTCTCCCACAAGAACCACTCGGCTGATCCTTCTTCAATATGCCCTTCACCAACATGGAATGTTTCCTTGATTGAATTAACTCTCACACCAATATTTGCGTCTAGAGCCTTTGCATTGGGGGCTATCTGAAAATGGCTGTGGCGCTGAAGTTGCCTGAGAATGTGGAGCTGGTGGCATGTGAAACCCGCATGTGGAGCATTCGTTTGTGTGGGATGCTCTACCAGGTTCATTGCTAGATAATGCACTCAAAGGGCACTAAGCATAGAGTGTGAAAACTGAGTTTCCTTGAGAGCTGCTTGGAAGCCTGATGGTGTGTGAAGTTAGTGAGCCAAATGGAGTTGTTCTCCCACAAGAACCACTCGGCTGATCCTTCTTCAATATGCCCTTCACCAACATGCAGTGTTTCCTTGATTGAATTAGCTCTCACACCAATATTTGCGTCTAGAGCCTTTGCATTGAGGGCTATCTGAAAACGGCTGTGGCGCTGAAGTTGCCTGTGAATGTGCAGTTGGTGGGATGTGAAACCCGCATATGTAGCATTCGTTGTGTGGGATGCTCTACCAGGTTCATTCCTAGATATTGCACTGAAAGGGCACTAAGCATAGAGTGTGAAAACTGAGTTTCTTGAGAGCTGCTTGGAAGCCTGATGGTGTGTGAAGTTAGTGAGCCAAATGGAGTTGTTCTCAAACAAGAACCACTCGGCTGATCCTTCTTCAATATGCCCTTCACCAACATGCAGTGTTTCCTTGATTGAATTAGCTCTCACACCAATATTTGCATCTATAGCCTTTGCATTGAGGGCTATCTGAAAACGGCTGTGGCGCTGAAGTTGCCTGTGAATGTGGAGTGGGTGGCATGTGAAACCCCGCATGTGGAGCATTCGTTTGTGTGGGATGCTCACCAAGCTTCATTTCAGTCCTAGGTAATCAAAGGGCACTAAGCATAGAGTGTGAAAACTGAGTTTCCTTGAGAGCTGCTTGGAAGCCTGATGGTGTGTGAAGTTAGTGAGCCAAATGGAGTTGTTCTCCCACAAGAACCACTCGGCTGATCCTTCTTCAATATGCCCTTCACCAACATGGAATGTTTCCTTGATTGAATTAGCTCTCACACCAATATTTGCGTCTAGAGCCTTTGCATTGGGGGCTATCTGAAAACGGCTGTGGCTCTGAAGTTGCCTGTGAATGTGGAGTTGGTGGCATGTGAAACCCGCATGTGGAGCATTCGTTTGTGTGGGATGCTCTACCAGGTTCATTCCTAGATAATGCACTCAAAGGGCACTAAGCATAGAGTGTGAAAACTGAGTTTCCTTGAGAGCTGCTTGGAAGCCTGATGGTGTGTGAAGTTAGTGAGCCAAATGGAGTTGTTCTCCCACAAGAACCACTCGGCTGATCCTTCTTCAATATGCCCTTCACCAACATGCTGTGTTTCCTGATTGAATTAGCTCTCACACCAATATTTGCGTCTAGAGCCTTTGCATTGAGGGCTATCTGAAAACGGCTGTGGCGCTGAAGTTGCCTGAGAATGTGGAGTTTGTGGCATGTGAAACCCGCATGTGGAGCATTCGTTTGTGTGGGATGCTCTACTAGATTCATTCCTAGATAATGCACTCAAAGGGCACTAAGCATAGAGTGTGAAAACTGAGTTTCCTTGAGAGCTGCTTGGAAGCCTGATGGTGTGTGACGTTATTGAGCCAAATGGAGTTGTTTTCCCACAAGAACCACTCGGCTGATCCTTCTTCAATATGCCCTTCACCAACATGCAGTGTTTCCTTGATTGAATTAGCTCTCACACCAATATTTGTGTCTAGAGCCTTTGCATTGACGGCTATCTGAAAACGGCTGTGGCGCTGAAGTTGCCTGAGAATGTGGAGCTGGTGGCATGTGAAACCCGCATGTGGAGCATTCGTTTGTGTGGGATGCTCACCAAGCTTCATTTCAGTCCTAGGCACTCAAAGGGCACTAAGCATAGAGTGTGAAAATTGAGTTTCCTTGAGAGCTGCTTGGAAGCCTGATGGTGTGTGAAGTTAGTGAGCCAAATGGAGTTGTTCTCCCACAAGAACCACTCGGCTGATCCTTCTTCAATATGCCCTTCACCAACATGCAGTGTTTCCTTGATTGAATTAGCTCTCACAACAATGTTTGCGTCTAGAGCCTTTGCATTGAGGGCTATCTGATAATGGCTGTGGCGCTGAAGTTGCCTGTGAATGTGGAGTTGGTGGCATGTGAAACCCGCATGTGGAGCATTCGTTTGTGTGGGATGCTCAGCAAGCTTCATTTCAGTCCTAGGCACTCAAAGGGCACTAAGCATAGAGTGTGAAAACTGAGTTTCCTTGAGAGCTGCTTGGAAGCCTGATGGTGTGTGAAGTTAGTGAGCCAAATGGAGTTGTTCTCCCACAAGAACCACTCGGCTGATCCTTCTTCAATATGCCCTTCACCAACATGGAATGTTTCCTTGATTGAATTAGCTCTCACACCAATATTTGCGTCTAGAGCCTTTGCATTGAGGGCTATCTGAAAACGGCTGTGGCGCTGAAGTTGCCTGTGAATGTGGAGTTGGTGGCATGTGAAACCCGCATGTGGAGCATTCGTTTGTGTGGGATGCTCTACTAGATTCATTCCTAGATAATGCACTCAAAGGGCACTAAGCATAGAGTGTGAAAACTGAGTCTCCTTGAGAGCTGCTTGGAAGCCTGATGGTGTGTAAAGTTAGTGAGCCAAATGGAGTTGTTCTCCCCACAAGAACCACTCGGCTGATCCTTCTTCAATATGCCCTTCACCAACATGGAATGTTTCCTTGATTGAATTAGCTCTTACACCAATATTTGCGTCTAGAGCCTTTGCATTGGGGGCTATCTGAAAACGGCTGTGGCGCTAAAGTTGCCTGAGAATGTGGAGTTGGTGTCATGTGAAACCCGCATGTGGAGCATTCGTTTGTGTGGGATGCTCTACCAGGTTCATTGCTAGATAATGCACTCAAAGGGCACTAAGCATAGAGTGTGAAAACTGAGTTTCCTTGAGAGCTGCTTGGAAGCCTGATGGTGTGTGAAGTTAGTGAGCCAAATGGAGTTGTTCTCCCACAAGAACCACTCGGCTGATCCTTCTTCAATATGCCCTTCACCAACATGCAGTGTTTCCTGATTGAATTAGCTCTCACACCAATATTTGCGTCTAGAGCCTTTGCATTGAGGGCTATCTGAAAACGGCTGTGGCGCTGAAGTTGCCTGAGAATGTGGAGTTGGTGGCATGTGAAACCCGCATGTGGAGCATTCGTTTGTGTGGGATGCTCTACCACGTTAATTCCTAGATATTGCACTCAAAGGGCACTAAGCATAGAGTGTGAAAACTGAGTTTCCTTGAGAGCTGCTTGGAAGCCTGATGGTGTGTGAAGTTAGTGAGCCAAATGGAGTTGTTCTCCCACAAGAACCACTCGGCTGATCCTTCTTCAATATGCCCTTCACCAACATGGAATGTTTCCTTGATTGAATTAGCTCTCACACCAATATTTGCGTCTAGAGCCTTTGCATTGGGGGCTATCTGAAAACGGCTGTGGCGCTGAAGTTGCCTGAGAATGTGGAGTTGGGGTCATGTGAAACCCGCATATGTAGCATTCGTTTGTGTGGGATGCTCTACCAGGTTCATTGCAAGATATTGCACTAAAGGGCACTAAGCATAGAGTGTGAAAATTGAGTTTCCTTGAGAGCTGCTTGGAAGCCTGATGGTGTGTGACGTTATTGAGCCAAATGGAGTTGTTCTCCCACAAGAACCACTCGGCTGATCCTTCTTCAATATGCCCTTCACCAACATGGAATGTTTCCTTGATTGAATTAGCTCTCACACCAATATTTGCGTCTAGAGCCTTTGCATTGAGGGCTATCTGAAAACGGCTGTGGCGCTGAAGTTGCCTGTGAATGTGGAGTTGGTGGCATGTGAAACCCGCATATGTAGCATTCGTTGTGTGGGAATCTCTACCAGGTTCATTCCTAGATATTACACTGAAAGGGCACTAAGCATAGAGTGTGAAAACTGAGTTTCCTTGAGAGCTGCTTGGAAGCCTGATGGTGTGTGAAGTTAGTGAGCCAAATGGAGTTGTTCTCCCACAAGAACCACTCGGCTGATCCTTCTTCAATATGCCCTTCACCAATATGCTATGTTTCCTGATTGAATTAGCTCTCACACCAATATTTGCGTCTAGAGCCTTTGCATTGAGGGCTATCTGAAAACGGCTGTGGCGCTGAAGTTGCCTGTGAATGTGGAGTTGGTGTCATGTGAAACCCGCATGTGGAGCATTCGTTTGTGTATGATGCTCTACCACGTTAATTCCTAGAGAATGCACTCAAAGGGCACTAAGCATAGAGTGTGAAAACTGAGTTTCCTTGAGAGCTGCTTGGAAGCCTGATGGTGTGTAAAGTTAGTGAGCCAAATGGAGTTGTTCTCCCACAAGAACCACTCGGCTGATCCTTCTTCAATATGCCCTTCACCAACATGGAATGTTTCCTTGATTGAATTAACTCTCACACCAATATTTGCGTCTAGAGCCTTTGCATTGGGGGCTATCTGAAAATGGCTGTGGCGCTGAAGTTGCCTGAGAATGTGGAGCTGGTGGCATGTGAAACCCGCATGTGGAGCATTCGTTTGTGTGGGATGCTCTACCACGTTAATTCCTAGATATTGCACTCAAAGGGCACTAAGCATAGAGTGTGAAAACTGAGTTTCCTTGAGAGCTGCTTGGAAGCCTGATGGTGTGTGAAGTTAGTGAGCCAAATGGAGTTGTTCTCCCACAAGAACCACTCGGCTGATCCTTCTTCAATATGCCCTTCACCAACATGCAGTGTTTCCTTGATTGAATTAGCTCTCACACCAATATTTGCGTCTAGAGCCTTTGCATTGAGGGCTATCTGAAAACGGCTGTGGCGCTGAAGTTGCCTGTGAATGTGCAGTTGGTGGGATGTGAAACCCGCATATGTAGCATTCGTTGTGTGGGATGCTCTACCAGGTTCATTCCTAGATATTGCACTGAAAGGGCACTAAGCATAGAGTGTGAAAACTGAGTTTCCTTGAGAGCTGCTTGGAAGCCTGATGGTGTGTGAAGTTAGTGAGCCAAATGGAGTTGTTCTCAAACAAGAACCACTCGGCTGATCCTTCTTCAATATGCCCTTCACCAACATGCAGTGTTTCCTTGATTGAATTAGCTCTCACACCAATATTTGCATCTATAGCCTTTGCATTGAGGGCTATCTGAAAACGGCTGTGGCGCTGAAGTTGCCTGTGAATGTGGAGTGGGTGGCATGTGAAACCCGCATGTGGAGCATTCGTTTGTGTGGGATGCTCACCAAGCTTCATTTCAGTCCTAGGTAATCAAAGGGCACTAAGCATAGAGTGTGAAAACTGAGTTTCCTTGAGAGCTGCTTGGAAGCCTGATGGTGTGTGAAGTTAGTGAGCCAAATGGAGTTGTTCTCCCACAAGAACCACTCGGCTGATCCTTCTTCAATATGCCCTTCACCAACATGGAATGTTTCCTTGATTGAATTAGCTCTCACACCAATATTTGCGTCTAGAGCCTTTGCATTGGGGGCTATCTGAAAACGGCTGTGGCTCTGAAGTTGCCTGTGAATGTGGAGTTGGTGGCATGTGAAACCCGCATGTGGAGCATTCGTTTGTGTGGGATGCTCTACCAGGTTCATTCCTAGATAATGCACTCAAAGGGCACTAAGCATAGAGTGTGAAAACTGAGTTTCCTTGAGAGCTGCTTGGAAGCCTGATGGTGTGTGAAGTTAGTGAGCCAAATGGAGTTGTTCTCCCACAAGAACCACTCGGCTGATCCTTCTTCAATATGCCCTTCACCAACATGCTGTGTTTCCTGATTGAATTAGCTCTCACACCAATATTTGCGTCTAGAGCCTTTGCATTGAGGGCTATCTGAAAACGGCTGTGGCGCTGAAGTTGCCTGAGAATGTGGAGTTTGTGGCATGTGAAACCCGCATGTGGAGCATTCGTTTGTGTGGGATGCTCTACTAGATTCATTCCTAGATAATGCACTCAAAGGGCACTAAGCATAGAGTGTGAAAACTGAGTTTCCTTGAGAGCTGCTTGGAAGCCTGATGGTGTGTGACGTTATTGAGCCAAATGGAGTTGTTTTCCCACAAGAACCACTCGGCTGATCCTTCTTCAATATGCCCTTCACCAACATGCAGTGTTTCCTTGATTGAATTAGCTCTCACACCAATATTTGTGTCTAGAGCCTTTGCATTGACGGCTATCTGAAAACGGCTGTGGCGCTGAAGTTGCCTGAGAATGTGGAGCTGGTGGCATGTGAAACCCGCATGTGGAGCATTCGTTTGTGTGGGATGCTCACCAAGCTTCATTTCAGTCCTAGGCACTCAAAGGGCACTAAGCATAGAGTGTGAAAATTGAGTTTCCTTGAGAGCTGCTTGGAAGCCTGATGGTGTGTGAAGTTAGTGAGCCAAATGGAGTTGTTCTCCCACAAGAACCACTCGGCTGATCCTTCTTCAATATGCCCTTCACCAACATGCAGTGTTTCCTTGATTGAATTAGCTCTCACAACAATGTTTGCGTCTAGAGCCTTTGCATTGAGGGCTATCTGATAATGGCTGTGGCGCTGAAGTTGCCTGTGAATGTGGAGTTGGTGGCATGTGAAACCCGCATGTGGAGCATTCGTTTGTGTGGGATGCTCAGCAAGCTTCATTTCAGTCCTAGGCACTCAAAGGGCACTAAGCATAGAGTGTGAAAACTGAGTTTCCTTGAGAGCTGCTTGGAAGCCTGATGGTGTGTGAAGTTAGTGAGCCAAATGGAGTTGTTCTCCCACAAGAACCACTCGGCTGATCCTTCTTCAATATGCCCTTCACCAACATGCTGTGTTTCCTGATTGAATTAGCTCTCACACCAATATTTGCGTCTAGAGCCTTTGCATTGAGGGCTATCTGAAAACGGCTGTGGCGCTGAAGTTGCCTGTGAATGTGGAGTTGGTGGCATGTGAAACCCGCATGTGGAGCATTCGTTTGTGTGGGATGCTCTACTAGATTCATTCCTAGATAATGCACTCAAAGGGCACTAAGCATAGAGTGTGAAAACTGAGTCTCCTTGAGAGCTGCTTGGAAGCCTGATGGTGTGTAAAGTTAGTGAGCCAAATGGAGTTGTTCTCCCACAAGAACCACTCGGCTGATCCTTCTTCAATATGCCCTTCACCAACATGGAATGTTTCCTTGATTGAATTAGCTCTTACACAATATTTGCGTCTAGAGCCTTTGCATTGGGGGCTATCTGAAAACGGCTGTGGCGCTAAAGTTGCCTGAGAATGTGGAGTTGGTGTCATGTGAAACCCGCATGTGGAGCATTCGTTTGTGTGGGATGCTCTACCAGGTTCATTGCTAGATAATGCACTCAAAGGGCACTAAGCATAGAGTGTGAAAACTGAGTTTCCTTGAGAGCTGCTTGGAAGCCTGATGGTGTGTGAAGTTAGTGAGCCAAATGGAGTTGTTCTCCCACAAGAACCACTCGGCTGATCCTTCTTCAATATGCCCTTCACCAACATGCAGTGTTTCCTGATTGAATTAGCTCTCACACCAATATTTGCGTCTAGAGCCTTTGCATTGAGGGCTATCTGAAAACGGCTGTGGCGCTGAAGTTGCCTGAGAATGTGGAGTTGGTGGCATGTGAAACCCGCATGTGGAGCATTCGTTTGTGTGGGATGCTCTACCACGTTAATTCCTAGATATTGCACTCAAAGGGCACTAAGCATAGAGTGTGAAAACTGAGTTTCCTTGAGAGCTGCTTGGAAGCCTGATGGTGTGTGAAGTTAGTGAGCCAAATGGAGTTGTTCTCCCACAAGAACCACTCGGCTGATCCTTCTTCAATATGCCCTTCACCAACATGGAATGTTTCCTTGATTGAATTAGCTCTCACACCAATATTTGCGTCTAGAGCCTTTGCATTGGGGGCTATCTGAAACGGCTGTGGCGCTGAAGTTGCCTGAGAATGTGGAGTTGGGGGTCATGTGAAACCCGCATATGTAGCATTCGTTTGTGTGGGATGCTCTACCAGGTTCATTGCAAGATATTGCACTAAAGGGCACTAAGCATAGAGTGTGAAAATTGAGTTTCCTTGAGAGCTGCTTGGAAGCCTGATGGTGTGTGACGTTATTGAGCCAAATGGAGTTGTTCTCCCACAAGAACCACTCGGCTGATCCTTCTTCAATATGCCCTTCACCAACATGGAATGTTTCCTTGATTGAATTAGCTCTCACACCAATATTTGCGTCTAGAGCCTTTGCATTGAGGGCTATCTGAAAACGGCTGTGGCGCTGAAGTTGCCTGTGAATGTGGAGTTGGTGGCATGTGAAACCCGCATGTGGAGCATTCGTTTGTGTGGGATGCTCTACTAGATTCATTCCTAGATAATGCACTCAAAGGGCACTAAGCATAGAGTGTGAAAACTGAGTTTCCTTGAGAGCTGCTTGGAAGCCTGATGGTGTGTGACGTTATTGAGCCAAATGGAGTTGTTCTCCCACAAGAACCACTCGGCTGATCCTTCTTCAATATGCCCTTCACCAACATGCAGTGTTTCCTTGATTGAATTAGCTCTCACACCAATATTTGTGTCTAGAGCCTTTGCATTGACGGCTATCTGAAAACGGCTGTGGCGCTGAAGTTGCCTGAGAATGTGGAGCTGGTGGCATGTGAAACCCGCATGTGGAGCATTCGTTTGTGTGGGATGCTCACCAAGCTTCATTTCAGT
>NW_026699751.1:0-38741 GCF_030435755.1 Ochotona princeps | reverse complement strand
ACCAACTCCACATTCACAGGCAACTTCAGCGCCACAGCCGTTTTCAGATAGCCCTCAATGCAAAGCCTCTAGACGCAAATATTGGTGTGAGAGCTAATTCAATCAAGGAAACACTGCATGTTGGTGAAGGGCATATTGAAGAAGGATCAGCCGAGTGGTTCTTGTGGGAGAACAACTCCATTTGGCTCACTAACTTCACACACCATCAGGCTTCCAAGCAGCTCTCAAGGAAACTCAGTTTTCACACTCTATGCTTAGTGCCCTTTGAGTGCATTATCTAGGAATGAACCTGGTAGAGCATCCCACAAAACGAATGCTCCACATGCGGGTTTCACATGCCACCAACTCCACATTCAAGGCAACTTCAGCGCCACAGCCGTTTTCAGATAGCCCTCAATGCAAAGGCTCTAGACGCAAATATTGGTGTGAGAGCTAATTCAATCAAGGAAACACTGCATGTTGGTGAAGGGCATATTGAAGAAGGATCAGCCGGTGGTTCTTGTGGGGAGAACAAGTCCATTTGGCTCACTAACTTCACACCCATCAGGCTTCCAAGCAGCTCTCAAGGAAACTCAGTTTTCACACTCTATGCTTAGTGCCTTTTGAGCACCTAGGACAGAAATGAAGGTTGGTGAGGCATCCCACACAAACGAATGCTCCACATGCGGGTTTCACATGCCACCAACTCCACATTCTCAGGCAACTTCAGCACCACAGCCGTTTTCAGATAGCCCTCAATGCAAAGGCTCTAGACGCAAATATTGGTGTGAGAGCTAATTCAATCAAGGAAACACTGCATGTTGGTGAAGGGCATATTGAAGAAGGATCAGCCGAGTGGTTCTTGTGGGGAGAACAACTCCATTTGGCTCACTAACTTCACACACCATCAGGCTTCCAAGCAGCTCTCAAGGAAACTCAGTTTTCACACTCTATGCTTAGTGCCTTTTGAGCACCTAGGACTGAAATGAAGGTTGGTGAGCATCCCACACAAACGAATGCTCCACATGCGGGTTTCACATGCCACCAACTCCACATTCTCAGGCAACTTCGGCACCACAGCCGTTTTCACATAGCCCTCAATGCAAAGGCTCTAGACGCAAATATTGGTGTGAGAGCTAATTCAATCAAGGAAACACTGCATGTTGGTGAAGGGCATATTGAAGAAGGATCAGCCGAGTGGTTCTTGTGGGAGAACAACTCCATTTGGCTCACTAACTTCACACACCATCAGGCTTCCAAACAGCTCTCAAGGAAACTCAGTTTTCACACTCTATGCTTCGTGCCCTTGAGTGCATTATCTAGGAATGAACCTGGTAGAGCATCCCACACAAACGAATGCTCCACATGCGGGTTTCACATGCCACCAACTCCACATTCTCAGGCCACTTCAGCGCCACAGCCGTTTTCAGATAGCCCTCAATGCAAAGGCTCTAGACGCAAATATTGGTGTGAGAGCTAATTCAATCAAGGAAACACTGCATGTTGGTGAAGGGCATATTGAAGAAGGATCAGCCGAGTGGTTCTTGTGGGAGAACAACTCCATTTGGCTCACTAACTTCACACACCATCAGGCTTCCAAGCAGCTCTCAAGGAAACTCAGTTTTCACACTCTATGCTTAGTGCCCTTTGAGTGCATTATCTAGGAATGAACCTGGTAGAGCATCCCACAAAAACGAATGCTCCACATGCGGGTTTCACATGCCACCAACTCCACATTCACAGGCAACTTCAGCGCCATAGCCGTTTTCAGATAGCCCTCAATGCAAAGGCTCTAGACGCAAATACTGGTGTGAGAGCTAATTCAATCAAGGAAACACTGCATGTTGGTGAAGGGCATAATGAAGAAGATTCAGCCAAGTGGTTCTTGTGGGAGAACAACTCCATTTGGCTCACTAACTTCACACACCATCAGGCTTCCAAGCAGCTCTCAAGGAAACTCAGTTTTCACACTCTAGGCTTAGTGCCCTTTGAGTGCATTATCTAGGAATGAACCTGGTAGAGCATCCCACACAAACGAATGCTCCACATGCGGGTTTCACATGCCACCAACTCCACATTGACAGGCAACTTCAGCGCCACAGCCGTTTCAGATAGCCCTCAATGCAAAGGCTCTAGACGCAAATACTGGTGTGAGAGCTAATTCAATCAAGGAACACTGCATGTTGGTGAAGGGCATAATGAAGAAGGATCAGCCGAGTGGTTCTTGTGGGAGAACAACTCCATTTGGCTCACTAACTTCACACACCATCAGGCTTCCAAGCAGCTTCAAGGAAACTCAGTTTTCACACTCTAGGCTTAGTGCCCTTTGAGTGCATTATCTAGGACTGAACCTGGTAGAGCATCCCACACAAACGAATGCTCCACATGCGGGTTTCACATGCCACCAACTCCACATTCACAGGCAACTTCAGCGCCACAGCCGTTTTCAGATAGCCCTCAATGCAAAGGCTCTAGACGCAAATATTGGTGTGAGAGCTAATTCAATCAAGGAAACACTGCATGTTGGTGAAGGGCATATTGAAGAAGGATCAGCCGAGTGGTTCTTGTGGGAGAACAACTCCTTTGGCTCACTAACTTCACACACTATCAGGCTTCCAAACAGCTCTCAAGAAACTCAGTTTTCACACTCTAGCTTAGTGCCCTTTGAGTGCATTATCTAGGAATGAACCTGGTTAGAGCATCCCACACAAACGAATGCTCCACATGCGGGTTTCACATGCCACCAACTCCACATTCACAGGCAACTTCAGCGCCACAGCCGTTTTCAGATAGCCCACAATGCAAAGGCTCTAGACTCAAATATTGGTGTGAGAGCTAATTCAATCAAGGAAACACTGCATGTTGGTGAAGGGCATATTGAAGAAGGATCAGCCGAGTGGTTCTTGTGGGAGAACAACTCCATTTGGCTCACTAACTTCACACACCATCAGGCTTCCAAGCAGCTCTCAAGGAAACTCAGTTTTCACACTCTATGCTTAGTGCCCTTTGAGTGCATTATCTAGGAATGAACCAGGTAGAGCATCCCACACAAACGAATGCTCACATGCGGGTTTCACATGCCACCAACTCCACATTCTCAGGCAACTTCAGCGCCACAGCCGTTTTCACATAGCCCTCAATGCAAAGGCTCTAGACGCAAATACTGGTGTGAGAGCTAATTCAATCAAGGAAACACTGCATGTTGGTGAAGGGCATATTGAAGAAGGATCAGCCAAGTGGTTCTTGTGGGAGAACAACTCCATTTGGCTCACTAACTTCACACACCATCAGGCTTCCAAGCAGCTCTCAAGGAACTCAGTTTTCACACGCTAGGCTTAGTGCCCTTTGAGTGCATTATCTAGGAATGAACCTGGTAGAGCATCCCACACAAACGAATGCTCCACATGCGGGTTTCACATGCCACCAACTCCACATTCTCAGGCAACTTCAGCGCCACACCGTTTTCAGATAGCCCTCAATGCAAAGGCTCTAGACGCAAATATTGGTGTGAGAGCTAATTCAATCAAGGAAACACTGCATGTTGGTGAAGGGCATATTGAAGAAGGATCAGCCAAGTGGTTCTTGTGGGAGAACAACTCCATTTGGCTCACTAACTTCACACACCATCAGGCTTCCAAGCAGCTCTCAAGGAAACTCAGTTTTCACACTCTAGGCTTAGTGCCCTTTGAGTGCATTATCTAGGAATGAACCTGGTAGAGCATCCCACAAAAACGAATGCTCCACATGCGGGTTTCACATGCCACCAACTCCACATTCACAGGCAACTTCAGCGCCACAGCCGTTTTCAGATAGCCCTCAATGCAAAGGCTCTAGATGCAAATATTGGTGAGAGAGCTAATTCAATCAAGGAAACACTGCATGTTGGTGAAGGGCATATTGAAGAAGGATCAGCCGAGTGGTTCTTGTGGGAGAACAACTCCATTTGGCTCACTAACTTCACACACCATCAGGCTTCCAAGCAGCTCTCAAGGAAACTCAGTTTTCACACTCTATGCTTAGTGCCCTTTGAGTGCATTATCTAGGATTGAACCTGGTAGATCATCCCACACAAACGAATGCTCCACATGCGGGTTTCACATGCCACCAACTCCATATTCACAGGCAACTTCAGCGCCACAGCCGTTTTCAGATAGCCCTCAATGCAAAGTCTCTAGACGCAAATACTGGTGTGAGAGCTAATTCAATCAAGGAAACACTGCATGTTGGTGAAGGGCATATTGAAGAAGGATCAGCCGAGTGGTTCTTGTGGGAGAACAACTCCATTTGGCTCACTAACTTCACACACCATCAGGCTTCCAAGCAGCTCTCAAGGAAACTCAGTTTTCACACTATATGTTTAGTGCCTTTTGAGTACATAGGACTGAAATGAAGGTTGGTGAGCATCCCACACAAACGAATGCTCCACATGCGGGTTTCACATGCCACCAACTCCACATTCTCAGGCAACTTCAGCGCCACAGCCGTTTTCAGATAGCCCTCAATGCAAAGGCTCTAGACGCAAATATTGGTGTGAGAGCTAATTCAATCAAGGAAACACTGCATGTTGGTGAAGGGCATATTGAAGAAGGATCAGCCGAGTGGTTCTTGTGGGAGAACAACTCCATTTGGCTCACTAACTTCACACACCATCAGGCTTCCAAGCAGCTCTCAAGGAAACTCAGTTTTCACACTCTATGCTTAGTGCCCTTTGAGTGCATTATCTAGGAATGAACCTGGTAGAGCATCCCACACAAACGAATGCTCACATGCGGGTTTCACATGCCACCAACTCCACATTCACAGGCAACTTCAGCGCCACAGCCGTTTTCAGATAGCCCTCAATGCAAAGCCTCTAGACGCAAATATTGGTGTGAGAGCTAATTCAATCAAGGAAACACTGCATGTTGGGTGAAGGGCATATTGAAGAAGGATCAGCCGGTGGTTCTTGTGGGAGAACAAGTCCATTTGGCTCACTAACTTCACACACCATCAGGCTTCCAAGCAGCTCTCAAGGAAACTCAGTTTTCACACTCTATGCTTAGTGCCTTTTGAGCACCTAGGACAGAAATGAAGGTTGGTGAGCATCCCACACAAACGAATGCTCCACATGCGGGTTTCACATGCCACCAACTCCACATCTCAGGCAACTTCAGCACCACAGCCGTTTTCAGATAGCCCTCAATGCAAAGGCTCTAGACGCAAATATTGGTGTGAGAGCTAATTCAATCAAGGAAACACTGCATGTTGGTGAAGGGCATATTGAAGAAGGATCAGCCGAGTGGTTCTTGTGGGAGAACAACTCCATTTGGCTCACTAACTTCACACACCATCAGGCTTCCAAGCAGCTCTCAAGGAAACTCAGTTTTCACACTCTATGCTTAGTGCCCTTTGAGTGCATTATCTAGGAATGAACCTGGTAGAGCATCCCACACAAACGAATGCTCCACATGCGGGTTTCACATGCCACCAACTCCACATTCACAGGCAACTTCAGCGCCACAGCCGTTTTCAGATAGCCCTCAATGCAAAGGCTCTAGACGCAAATACTGGTGTGAGAGCTAATTCAATCAAGAAAACACTGCATGTTGGTGAAGGCATATTGAAGAAGGATCAGCCGAGTGGTTCTTGTGGGAGAACAACTCCATTTGGCTCACTAACTTCACACACCATCAGGCTTCCAAGCAGCTCTCAAGGAAACTCAGTTCTCACACTCTAGGCTTAGTGCCCTTTGAGTGCATTATCTAGGAATGAACCTGGTAGAACATCCCACACAAACGAATGCTCCACATGCGGGTTTCACATGCCACCAACTCCACATTCTCAGGCAACTTCAGCGCCACAGCCGTTTTCAGATAGCCCTCAATGCAAAGGCTCTAGACGCAAATACTGGTGTGAGAGCTAATTCAATCAAGGAAACACTGCATGTTGGTGATGGGCATATTGAAGAAGGATCAGCCGAGTGGTTCTTGTGGGAGAACAACTCCATTTGGCTCACTAACTTCACACACCATCAGGCTTCCAAGCAGCTCTCAAGGAAACTCAGTTTTCACACTCTATGCTTAGTGCCCTTTGAGTACCTAGGACTGAAATGAAGGTTGGTGAGCATCCCACACAAACGAATGCTCCACATGCGGGTTTCACATGCCACCAACTCCATATTCTCAGGCAACTTCAGCACCACAGCCGTTTCAGATAGCCCTCAATGCAAAGGCTCTAGACGCAAATATTGGTGTGAGAGCTAATTCAATCAAGGAAACACTGCATGTTGGTGAAGGGCATATTGAAGAAGGATCAGCCGAGTGGTTCTTGTGGGAGAACAACTCCATTTGGCTCACTAACTTCACACACTATCAGGCTTCCAAACAGCTCTCAAGGAAACTCAGTTTTCACACTCTATGCTCAGTGCCCTTTGAGTGCATTATCTAGGAATGAACCTGGTAGAGCATCCCACACAAACGAATGCTCCACATGCGGGTTTCACATGCCACCAACTCCACATTCTCAGGCAACTTCAGCGCCACAGCCGTTTTCAGATAGCCCTCAATGCAAAGGCTCTAGACGCAAATATTGGTGTGAGAGCTAATTCAATCAAGGAAACACTGCATGTTGGTGAAGGGCATATTGAAGAAGGATCAGCCGAGTATTTGTTGTGGGAGAACAACTCCATTTGGCTCACTAACTTCACACACATCAGGCTTCCAAGCAGCTCTCAAGGAAACTCAGTTTTCACACTCTATGCTTAGTGCCCTTTGAGTGCATTATCTAGGAATGAACCTGGTAGAGCATCCCACACAAACGAATGCTCCACATGCGGGTTTCACATGCCACCAACTCCACATTCTCAGGCAACTTCAGCGCCACAGCCGTTTTCAGATAGCCCTCAATGCAAAGGCTCTAGACGCAAATACTGGTGTGAGAGCTAATTCAATCAAGAAACACTGCATGTTGGTGAAGGGCATAATGAAGAAGGATCAGCCGAGTGGTTCTTGTGGGAGAACAACTCCATTTGGCTCACTAACTTCACACACCATCAGGCTTCCAAGCAGCTCTCAAGGAACTCAGTTTTCACACTCTAGGCTTAGTGCCCTTTGAGTGCATTATCTAGGACTGAACCTGGTAGAGCATCCCACACAAACGAATGCTCCACATGCGGGTTTCACATGCCACCAACTCCACATTGACAGGCAACTTCAGCGCCACAGCCGTTTTCAGATAGCCCTCAATGCAAAGGCTCTAGACGCAAATACTGGTGTGAGAGCTAATTCAATCAAGGAAACACTGCATGTTGGTGAAGGGCATATTGAAGAAGGATCAGCCAAGTGGTTCTTGTGGGAGAACAACTCCATTTGGCTCACTAACTTCACAACACCATCAGGCTTCCAAGCAGCTCTCAAGGAAACTCAGTTTTCACACTATATGTTTAGTGCCTTTTGAGTACATAGGACTGAAATGAAGGTTGGTGAGCATCCCACACAAACGAATGCTCCACATGCGGGTTTCACATGCCACCAACTCCACATTCTCAGGCAACTTCAGCGCCACAGCCGTTTTCAGATAGCCCTCAATGCAAAGGCTCTAGACGCAAATACTGGTGTGAGAGCTAATTCAATCAAGGAAACACTGCATGTTGGTGAAGGGCATAATGAAGAAGGATCAGCCGAGTGGTTCTTGTGGGAGAACAACTCCATTTGGCTCACTAACTTCACACACCATCAGGCTTCCAAGCAGCTCTCAAGGAACTCAGTTTTCACACTCTAGGCTTAGTGCCCTTTGAGTGCATTATCTAGGACTGAACCTGGTAGAGCATCCCACACAAACGAATGCTCCACATGCGGGTTTCACATGCCACCAACTCCACATTCACAGGCAACTTCAGCGCCACAGCCGTTTTCAGATAGCCCTCAATGCAAAGGCTCTAGACGCAAATATTGGTGTGAGAGCTATTCAATCAAGGAAACACTGCATGTTGGTGAAGGGCATATTGAAGAAGGATCAGCCGAGTGGTTCTTGGGGAGAACAACTCCATTTGGCTCACTAACTTCACACACTATCAGGCTTCCAAACAGCTCTCAAGGAAACTCAGTTTTCACACTCTAGGCTTAGTGCCCTTTGAGTGCATTATCTAGGAATGAACCTGGTAGAGCATCCCACACAAACGAATGCTCCACATGCGGGTTTCACATGCCACCACTCCACATTCACAGGCAACTTCAGCGCCACAGCCGTTTTCAGATAGCCCACCATGCAAAGGCTCTAGACTCAAATATTGGTGTGAGAGCTAATTCAATCAAGGAAACACTGCATGTTGGTGAAGGGCATATTGAAGAAGGATCAGCCGAGTGGTTCTTGTGGGAGAACAACTCCATTTGGCTCACTAACTTCACACCACCATCAGGCTTCCAAGCAGCTCTCAAGGAAACTCAGTTTTCACACTCTAGGCTTGTGCCCTTTGAGTGCATTATCTAGGAATGAACCTGGTAGAGCATCCCACACAAACGAATGCTCCACATGCGGGTTTCACATGCCACCAACTCCATATTCACAGGCAACTTCAGCGCCACAGCCGTTTTCACATAGCCCTCAATGCAAAGGCTCTAGACGCAAATACTGGTGTGAGAGCTAATTCAATCAAGGAAACACTGCATGTTGGTGAAGGGCATATTGAAGAAGGATCAGCCAAGTGGTTCTTGTGGGAGAACAACTCCATTTGGCTCACTAACTTCACACACCATCAGGCTTCCAAGCAGCTCTCAAGGAAACTCAGTTTTCACACTATATGTTTTAGTGCCTTTTGAGTACATAGGACTGAAATGAAGGTTGGTGAGCATCCCACACAAACGAAATGCTCCACATGCGGGGTTTCACCATGCCACCAACTCCACATTCTCAGGCAACTTCAGCGCCACAGCCGTTTTCAGATAGCCCTCAATGCAAAGGCTCTAGACGCAAATATGGTGTGAGAGCTAATTCAATCAAGGAAACACTGCATGTTGGTGAAGGGCATATTGAAGAAGGATCAGCCGAGTGGTTCTTGTGGGAGAACAACTCCATTTGGCTCACTAACTTCACACACCATCAGGCTTCCAAGCAGCTCTCAAGGAAACTCAGTTTTCACACTCTAGGCTTAGTGCCCTTTGAGTGCATTATCTAGGAATGAACCTGGTAGAGCATCCCACACAAACGAATGCTCCACATGCGGGTTTCACATGCCACCAACTCCACATTCACAGGCAACTTCAGCGCCACAGCGTTTTCAGATAGCCCTCAATGCAATGGCTCTAGACGCAAATACTGGTGTGAGAGCTAATTCAATCAAGGAAACACTGCATGTTGGTGAAGGGCATAATGAAGAAGGATCAGCCAAGTGGTTCTTGTGGAGAACAACTCCATTTGGCTCACTAACTTCACACACCATCAGGCTTCCAAGCAGCTCTCAAGGAAACTCAGTTTTCACACTCTATGCTTAGTGCCTTTTGAGTACCTAGGACTGAAATGAAGGTTGGTGAGCATCCCACACAAACGAATGCTCCACATGCGGGTTTCACATGCCACCAACTCCACATTCTCAGGCAACTTCAGCGCCACAGCCTTTTTCAGATAGCCCTCAATGCAAAGGCTCTAGACGCAAATATTGGTGTGAGAGCTAATTCAATCAAGGAAACACTGCATGTTGGTGAAGGGCATATTGAAGAAGGATCAGCCGAGTGGTTCTTGTGGGAGAACAACTCCATTTGGCTCACTAACTTCACACACCATCAGGCTTCCAAGCAGCTCTCAAGGAAACTCAGTTTTCACACTCTAGGCTTAGTGCCCTTTGAGTGCATTATCTAGGAATGAACCTGGTAGAGCATCCCACACAAACAAATGCTCCACATGCGGGTTTCACATGCCACCAACTCCACATTCACAGGCAACTTCAGCGCCATAGCCGTTTTCAGATAGCCCTCAATGCAAAGGCTCTAGACACAAATATTGGTGTGAGAGCTAATTCAATCAAGGAAACACTGCATGTTGGTGAAGGGCATATTGAAGAAGGATCAGCCGAGTGGTTCTTGTGGGAGAACAACTCCATTTGGCTCACTAACTTCACACACCATCAGGCTTCCAAGCAGCTCTCAAGGAAACTCAGTTTTCACACTATATGTTTAGTGCCTTTTGAGTACATAGGACTGAAATGAAGCTTGGTGAGCATCCCACACAAACGAATGCTCCACATGCGGGTTTCACATGCCACCAACTCCACATTCTCAGGCAACTTCAGCACCACAGCCGTTTTCAGATAGCCCTCAATGCAAAGGCTCTAGACGCAAATATTGGGTGTGAGAGCTAATTCAATCAAGGAAACACTGCATGTTGGTGAAGGGCATATTGAAGAAGGATCAGCCGAGTGGTTCTTGTGGGAGAACAACTCCATTTGGCTCACTAACATCACACACCATCAGGCTTCCAAGCAGCTCTCAAGGAAACTCAGTTTTCACACTCTATGCTTAGTGCCCTTTGAGTGCATTATCTAGGAATGAACCTGGTAGAGCATCCCACACAAACGAATGCTCCACATGCGGGTTTCACATGCCACCAACTCCACATTCACAGGCAACTTCAGCGCCACAGCCGTTTTCAGATAGCCCTCAATGCAAAGGCTCTAGACGCAAATACTGGTTTGAGAGCTAATTCAATCAAGGAAACACTGCATGTTGGTGAAGGGCATAATGAAGAAGGATCAGCCAAGTGGTTCTTGTGGGAGAACAACTCCATTTGGCTCACTAACTTCACACACCATCAGGCTTCCAAGCAGCTCTCAAGGAAACTCAGTTTTCACACTCTATGCTTAGTGCCTTTTGAGTACCTAGGACTGAAATGAAGGTTGGTGAGCATCCCACACAAACGAATGCTCCACATGCGGGTTTCACATGCCACCAACTCCACATTCTCAGGCAACTTCAGCGCCACAGCCGTTTTCAGATAGCCCTCAATGCAAAGGCTCTAGACGCAAATACTGGTGTGAGAGCTAATTCAATCAAGGAAACACTGCATGTTGGTGAAGGGCATAATGAAGAAGATTCAGCCAAGTGGTTCTTGTGGGAGAACAACTCCTTTGGCTCACCATCAGGCTTCCAAGCAGCTCTCAAGGAAACTCAGTTTTCACACTCTATGCTTAGTGCCTTTTGAGTACCTAGGACTGAAATGAAGCTTTGTTAGCATCCCACACAAACGAATGCTCCACATGCGGGTTTCACATGCCACCAACTCCACATTCTCAGGCAACTTCAGCGCCACAGCCGTTTTCAGATAGCCCTCAATGCAAAGGCTCTAGACGCAAATATTGGTGTGAGAGCTAATTCAATCAAGGAAACACTGCATGTTGGTGAAGGGCATATTGAAGAAGGATCAGCCGAGTGGTTCTTGTGGGAGAACAACTCCATTTGGCTCACTAACTTCACACACATCAGGCTTCCAAGCAGCTCTCAAGGAAACTCAGTTTTCACACTCTAGGCTTAGTGCCCTTTGAGTGCATTATCTAGGAATGAACCTGGTAGAGCATCCCACACAAACGAATGCTCCACATGCGGGTTTCACATGCCACCAACTCCACATTCTCAGGCAACTTCAGCGCCACTGCCGTTTTCAGATAGCCCTCAATGCAAAGGGTCTAGACGCAAATACTGTGTGAGAGCTAATTCAATCAAGGAAACACTGCATGTTGGTGAAGGGCATAATGAAGAAGGATCAGCTGAGTGGTTCTTGTGGGAGAACAACTCCATTTGGTTCACTAACTTCACACACCATCAGGCTTCCAAGCAGCTCTCAAAGAAACTCAGTTTTCACACTCTATGCTTAGTGCCCTTTGAGTGCATTATCTAGAATGAACCTGGTAGAGCATCCCACACAAACGAATGCTCCACATGCGGGTTTCACATGCCACCAACTCCACATTGACAGGCAACTTCAGCGCCACAGCCGTTTTCAGATAGCCCTCAATGCAAAGGCTCTAGACGCAAATATTGGTTGAGAGCTAATTCAATCAAGGAAACACTGCATGTTGGTGAAGGGCATATTGAAGAAGGATCAGACGAGTGGGTTCTTGTGGGAGAACAACTCCATTTGGCTCACTAACTTCACACACCATCAGGCTTCCAAGCAGCTCTCAAGGAAACTCAGTTTCACACTCTATGCTTAGTGCCCTTTGAGTGCATTATCTAGGGTTGAACCTGGTAGAGCATCCCACACAAACGAATGCTCCACATGCGGGTTTCACATGCCACCAACTCCACATTCACAGGCAACTTCAGCGCCACAGCCGTTTTCAGATAGCCCTCAATGCAAAGGCTCTAGATGCAAATGATGGTGTGAGAGCTAATTCAATCAAGGAAACACTGCATGTTGGTGAAGGGCATATTGAAGAAGGATCAGCCAAGTGGTTCTTGTGGGAGAACAACTCCATTTGGCTCACTAACTTCATACACCATCAGGCTTCCAAGCAGCTCTCAAGGAAACTCAGTTTTCACACTCTAGGCTTAGTGCCCTTTGAGTGCATTATCTAGGAATGAACCTGGTAGAGCATCCCACACAAACGAATGCTCCACATGCGGGTTTCATATGCCACCAACTCCACATTCACAGGCAACTTCAGCGCCACAGCCGTTTTCAGATAGCCCTCAATGCAAAGGCTCTAGACGCAAATATTGGTGTGAGAGCTAATTCAATCAAGGAAACACTGCATGTTGGTGAAGGGCATATTGAAGAAGGATCAGCCGAGTGGTTCTTGTGGGAGAACAACTCCATTTGGCTCACTAACTTCACACACCATCAGGCTTCCAAGCAGCTCTCAAGGAAACTCAGTTTTCACACTCTATGCTTAGTGCCCTTTGAGTGCATTATCTAGGAATGAACCTGGTAGAGCATCCCACACAAACGAATGCTCCACATGCGGGTTTCACA
The DNA here is from genome assembly GCF_030435755.1 of Ochotona princeps. Classification (NCBI taxonomy): domain Eukaryota; kingdom Metazoa; phylum Chordata; class Mammalia; order Lagomorpha; family Ochotonidae; genus Ochotona; species Ochotona princeps. The sequence goes on along the minus strand of NW_026699751.1, from coordinate 25,823 downwards.
TGCCACCAACTCCACATTCTCAGGCAACTTCAGCGCCACAGCCGTTTTCAGATAGCCCTCAATGCAAAGGATCTAGACGCAAATACTGGTGTGAGAGCTAATTCAATCAAGGAAACACTGCATGTTGGTGAAGGGCATATTGAAGAAGGATCAGCCGGTGGTTCTTGTGGGAGAACAAGTCCATTTGGCTCACTAACTTCACACACCATCAGGCTTCCAAGCAGCTCTCAAGGAAACTCAGTTTTCACACTCTATGCTTAGTGCCTTTTGAGCACCTAGGACAGAAATGAAGGTTGGTGAGCATCCCACACAAACGAATGCTCCACATGCGGGTTTCACATGCCACCAACTCCACATTCTCAGGCAACTTCAGCACCACAGCCGTTTTCAGATAGCCCTCAATGCAAAGGCTCTAGACGCAATATTGGTGTGAGAGCTAATTCAATCAAGGAAACACTGCATGTTGGTGAAGGGCATATTGAAGAAGGATCAGCCGAGTGGTTCTTGTGGGAGAACAACTCATTTGGCTCACTAACTTCACACACCATCAGGCTTCCAAGCAGCTCTCAAGGAAACTCAGTTTTCACACTCTATGCTTAGTGCCCTTTGAGTGCATTATCTAGGAATGACCTGGTAGAGCATCCCACACAAACGAATGCTCCACATGCGGGTTTCACATGCCACCAACTCCACATTCACAGGCAACTTCAGCGCCACAGCCGTTTTCAGATAGCCCTCAATGCAAAGGCTCTAGACGCAAATACTGGTGTGAGAGCTAATTCAATCAAGGAAAACACTGCATGTTGGTGAAGGGCATATTGAAGAAGGATCAGCCGAGTGGTTCTTGTGGGAGAACAACTCCATTTGGCTCACTAACTTCACACACCATCAGGCTTCCAAGCAGCTCTCAAAGAAACTCAGTTTTCACACTCTAGGCTTAGTGCCCTTTGAGTGCATTATCTAGGAATGAACCTGGTAGAGCATCCACACAAACGAATGCTCCACATGCGGGTTTCACATGCCACCAACTCCACATTCTCAGGCAACTTCAGCGCCACAGCCGTTTTCAGATAGCCCTCAATGCAAAGGCTCTAGACGCAAATATTGGTGTGAGAGCTAATTCAATCAAGGAAACACTGCATGTTGGCGAAGGGCATATTGAAGAAGGATCAGCCGAGTGGTTCTTGTGGGAGAACAACTCCATTTTGCTCACTAACTTCACACACCATCAGGCTTCCAAGCAGCTCTCAAGGAAACTCAGTTCTCACACTCTAGGCTTAGTGCCCTTTGAGTGCATTATCTAGGAATGAACCTGGTAGAACATCCCACACAAACGAATGCTCCACATGCGGGTTTCACATGCACAACTCCACATTCTCAGGCAACTTCAGCGCCACAGCCGTTTTCAGATAGCCTCAATGCAAAGGCTCTAGACGCAAATACTGGTGTGAGAGCTAATTCAATCAAGGAAACACTGCATGTTGGTGATGGGCATATTGAAGAAGGATCAGCCGAGTGGTTCTTGTGGGAGAACAACTCCATTTGGCTCACTAACTTCACACACCATCAGGCTTCCAAGCAGCTCTCAAGGAAACTCAGTTTTCACACTCTAGGCTTAGTGCCCTTTGAGTGCATTATCTAGGAATGAACCTGGTAGAGCATCCCACACAAACGAATGCTCCACATGCGGGTTTCACATGCCACCAACTCCACATTCACAGGCAACTTCAGCGCCACAGCCGTTTTCAGATAGCCCTCAATGCAAAGGCTCTAGACGCAAATACTGGTGTGAGAGCTAATTCAATCAAGGAAACACTGCGTGTTGGTGAAGGGCATAATGAAGAAGGATCAGCCAAGTGGTTCTTGTGGGAGAACAACTCCATTTGGCTCACCATCAGGCTTCCAAGCAGCTCTCAAGGAAACTCAGTTTTCACACTCTATGCTTAGTGCCCTTTGAGTGCATTATCTAGGAATGAACCTGGTAGAGCATCCCACACAAAACGAATGCTCCACATGCGGGTTTCACATGCCACCAACTCCACATTGACAGGCAACTTCAGCGCACAGCCGTTTTCAGATAGCCCTCAATGCAAAGGCTCTAGACGCAAATGATGGTGTGAGAGCTAATTCAATCAAGGAAACACTGCATGTTTGTGAAGGGCATACTGAAGAATTATCAGCCGAGTGGTTCTTGTGGGAGAACAACTCCATTTGGCTCACTAACTTCACACACCATCAGGCTTCCAAGCAGCTCTCAAGGAAACTCAGTTTTCACACTCTAGGCTTAGTGCCCTTTGAGTGCATTATCTAGGACTGAACCTGGTAGAGCATCCCACACAAACGAATGCTCCACATGCGGGTTTCACATGCCACCAACTCCACATTCTCAGGCAACTTCAGCGCCACAGCCGTTTTCAGATAGCCCTCAATGCAAAGGCTCTAGACGCAAATACTGGTGTGAGAGCTAATTCAATCAAGGAAACACTGCATGTTGGTGAAGGGCATATTGAAGAAGGATCAGCCAAGTGGTTCTTGTGGGGAGAACAACTCCATTTGGCTCACTAACTTCACACACCATCAGGCTTCCAAGCAGCTCTCAAGGAAACTCAGTTTTCACACTCTAGGCTTAGTGCCCTTTGAGTACCTAGGACTGAAATGAAGGTTGGTGAGCATCCACACAAACGAATGCTCCACATGCGGGTTTCACATGCCACCAACTCCATATTCTCAGGCACTTCAGCACCACAGCCGTTTTCAGATAGCCCTCAATGCAAAGGCTCTAGACGCAAATATTGGTGTGAGAGCTAATTCAATCAAGGAAACACTGCATGTTGGTGAAGGGCATATTGAAGAAGGATCAGCCGAGTGGTTCTTGTGGGAGAACAACTCCATTTGGCTCACTAACTTCACACACTATCAGGCTTCCAAACAGCTCTCAAGGAAACTCAGTTTTCACACTCTATGCTCAGTGCCCTTTGAGTGCATTATCTAGGAATGAACCTGGTAGAGCATCCCACACAAACGAATGCTCCACATGCGGGTTTCACATGCCACCAACTCCACATTCTCAGGCAACTTCAGCGCCACAGCCTTTTTCAGATAGCCCTCAATGCAAAGGCTCTAGACGCAAATATTGGTGTGAGAGCTAATTCAATCAAGGAAACACTGCATGTTTGGTGAAGGGCATATTGAAGAAGGATCAGCCGAGTATTTCTTGTGGGAGAACAACTCCATTTGGCTCACTAACTTCACACACATCAGGCTTCCAAGCAGCTCTCAAGGAAACTCAGTTTTCACACTCTATGCTTAGTGCCCTTTGAGTGCATTATCTAGGAATGAACCTGGTAGAGCATCCCACACAAACGAATGCTCCACATGCGGGTTCACATGCCACCAACTCCACATTCTCAGGCAACTTCAGCGCCACAGCCGTTTTCAGATAGCCCTCATGCAAAGGCTCTAGACGCAAATACTGGTGTGAGAGCTAATTCAATCAAGGAAACACTGCATGTTGGTGAAGGGCATAATGAAGAAGGATCAGCCGAGTGGTTCTTGTGGGAGAACAACTCCATTTGGCTCACTAACTTCACACACCATCAGGCTTCCAAGCAGCTCTCAAGGAAACTCAGTTTTCACACTCTAGGCTTAGTGCCCTTTGAGTGCATTATCTACGACTGAACCTGGTAGAGCATCCCACACAAACGAATGCTCCACATGCGGGTTTCACATGCCACCCAACTCCACATTCACAGGCAAATTCAGCGCCACAGCCGTTTTCAGATAGCCCTCAATGCAAAGGCTCTAGACGCAAATACTGGTGTGAGAGCTAATTCAATCAAGGAAACACTGCATGTTGGGTGAAGGGCATAATGAAGAAGGATCAGCCGAGTGGTTCTTGTGGGAGAACAACTCCATTTGGCTCACTAACTTCACACACCATCAGGCTTCCAAGCAGCTCTCAAGGAAACTCAGTTTTCACACTCTAGGCTTAGTGCCCTTTGAGTGCATTATCTAGGACTGAACCTGGTAGAGCATCCCACACAAACGAATGCTCCACATGCGGGTTTCACATGCCACCAACTCCACATTGACAGGCAACTTCAGCGCCACAGCCGTTTTCAGATAGCCCACAATGCAAAGGCTCTAGACTCAAATATTGGTGTGAGAGCTAATTCAATCAAGGAAACACTGCATGTTGGTGAAGGGCATATTGAAGAAGGATCAGCCGAGTGGTTCTTGTGGGAGAACAACTCCATTTGGCTCACTAACTTCACACACCATCAGGCTTCCAAGCAGCTCTCAAGGAAACTCAGTTTTCACACTCTATGCTTAGTGCCCTTTGAGTGCATTATCTAGGAATGAACCAGGTAGAGCATCCCACACAAACGAATGCTCCACATGCGGGTTTCACATGCCACCAACTCCACATTCACAGGCAACTTCAGCGCCACAGCCGTTTTCACATAGCCCTCAATGCAAAGGGTCTAGACGCAAATACTGGTGTGAGAGCTAATTCAATCAAGGAAACACTGCATGTTGGTGAAGGGCATATTGAAGAAGGATCAGCCAAGTGGTTCTTGTGGGAGAACAACTCCATTTGGCTCACTAACTTCACACACCATCAGGCTTCCAAGCAGCTCTCAAGGAAACTCAGTTTTCACACGCTAGGCTTAGTGCCCTTTGAGTGCATTATCTAGGAATGAACCTGGTAGAGCATCCCACACAAACGAATGCTCCACATGCGGGTTTCACATGCCACCAACTCCACATTCTCAGGCAACTTCAGCGCCACACCCGTTTTCAGATAGCCCTCAATGCAAAGGCTCTAGACGCAAATATTGGTGTGAGAGCTAATTCAATCAAGGAAACACTGCATGTTGGTGAAGGGCATATTGAAGAAGGATCAGCCAAGTGGTTCTTGTGGGAGAACAACTCCATTTGGCTCACTAACTTCACACACCATCAGGCTTCCAAGCAGCTCTCAAGGAAACTCAGTTTTCACACTCTAGGCTTAGTGCCCTTTGAGTGCATTATCTAGGAATGAACCTGGTAGAGCATCCCACAAAAACGAATGCTCCACATGCGGGTTTCACATGCCACCAACTCCACATTCACAGGCAACTCAGCGCCACAGCCGTTTTCAGATAGCCCTCAATGCAAAGGCTCTAGATGCAAATATTGGTGAGAGAGCTAATTCAATCAAGGAAACACTGCATGTTGGTGAAGGGCATATTGAAGAAGGATCAGCCGAGTGGTTCTTGTGGGAGAACAACTCCATTTGGCTCACTAACTTCACACACCATCAGGCTTCCAAGCAGCTCTCAAGGAAACTCAGTTTTCACACTCTATGCTTAGTGCCCTTTGAGTGCATTATCTAGGATTGAACCTGGTAGATCATCCCACACAAACAAATGCTCCACATGCGGGTTTCACATGCCACCAACTCCATATTCACAGGCAACTTCAGCGCCACAGCCGTTTTCAGATAGCCCTCAATGCAAAGTCTCTAGACGCAAATACTGGTGTGAGAGCTAATTCAATCAAGGAAACACTGCATGTTGGTGAAGGGCATATTGAAGAAGGATCAGCCGAGTGGTTCTTGTGGGAGAACAACTCCATTTGGCTCACTAACTTCACACACCATCAGGCTTCCAAGCAGCTCTCAAGGAAACTCAGTTTTCACACTATATGTTTAGTGCCTTTGAGTACATAGGACTGAAATGAAGGTTGGTGAGCATCCCACACAACGAATGCTCCACATGCGGGTTTTCACATGCCACCAACTCCACATTCTCAGGCAACTCAGCGCCACAGCCGTTTTCAGATAGCCCTCAATGCAAAGGCTCTAGACGCAAATATTGGTGTGAGAGCTAATTCAATCAAGGAAACACTGCATGTTGGTGAAGGGCATATTGAAGAAGGATCAGCCGAGTGGTTCTTGTGGGAGAACAACTCCATTTGGCTCACTAACTTCACACACCATCAGGCTTCCAAGCAGCTCTCAAGGAAACTCAGTTTTCACACTCTAGGCTTAGTGCCCTTTGAGTGCATTATCTAGGAATGAACCTGGGAGAGCATCCCACACAAACGAATGCTCCACATGCGGGTTTCACATGCCACCAACTCCACATTCACAGGCAACTTCAGCGCCACAGCCGTTTTCAGATAGCCCTCAATGCAATGGCTCTAGACGCAAATACTGGTTTGAGAGCTAATTCAATCAAGGAAACACTGCATGTTGGTGAAGGGCATAATGAAGAAGGATCAGCCAAGTGGTTCTTGTGGGAGAACAACTCCATTTGGCTCACTAACTTCACACACCATCAGGCTTCCAAGCAGCTCTCAAGGAAACTCAGTTTTCACACTCTATGCTTAGTGCCTTTTGAGTACCTAGGACTGAAATGAAGGTTGGTGAGCATCCCACACAAACGAATGCTCCACATGCGGGTTTCACATGCCACCAACTCCACATTCTCAGGCAACTTCAGCGCCACAGCCTTTTTCAGATAGCCCTCAATGCAAAGGCTCTAGACGCAAATATTGGTGTGAGAGCTAATTCAATCAAGGAAACACTGCATGTTGGTGAAGGGCATATTGAAGAAGGATCAGCCGAGTGGTTCTTGTGGGAGAACAACTCCATTTGGCTCACTAACTTCACTCACCATCAGGCTTCCAAGCAGCTCTCAAGGAAACTCAGTTTTCACACTCTAGGCTTAGTGCCCTTTGAGTGCATTATCTAGGAATGAACCTGGTAGAGCATCCCACACAAACAAATGCTCCACATGCGGGTTTCACATGCCACCAACTCCACATTGACAGGCAACTTCAGCGCCATAGCCGTTTTCAGATAGCCCTCAATGCAAAGGCTCTAGACACAAATATTGGTGTGAGAGCTAATTCAATCAAGGAAACACTGCATGTTGGTGAAGGGCATATTGAAGAAGGATCAGCCGAGTGGTTCTTGTGGGAGAACAACTCCATTTGGCTCACTAACTTCACACACCATCAGGCTTCCAAGCAGCTCTCAAGGAAACTCAGTTTTCACACTATATGTTTAGTGCCTTTTGAGTACATAGGACTGAAATGAAGCTTGGTGAGCATCCCACACAAACGAATGCTCCACATGCGGGTTTCACATGCCACCAACTCCACATTCTCAGGCAACTTCAGCACCACAGCCGTTTTCAGATAGCCCTCAATGCAAAGGCTCTAGACGCAAATATTGGTGTGAGAGCTAATTCAATCAAGGAAACACTGCATGTTGGTGAAGGGCATATTGAAGAAGGATCAGCCGAGTGGTTCTTGTGGGAGAACAACTCCATTTGGCTCACTAACATCACACACCATCAGGCTTCCAAGCAGCTCTCAAGGAAACTCAGTTTTCACACTCTATGCTTAGTGCCCTTTGAGTGCATTATCTAGGAATGAACCTGGTAGAGCATCCCACACAAACGAATGCTCCACATGCGGGTTTCACATGCCACCAACTCCACATTCACAGGCAACTTCAGCGCCACAGCCGTTTTCAGATAGCCCTCAATGCAAAGGCTCTAGACGCAAATACTGGTTTGAGAGCTAATTCAATCAAGGAAACACTGCATGTTGGTGAAGGGCATAATGAAGAAGGATCAGCCAAGTGGTTCTTGTGGGAGAACAACTCCATTTGGCTCACTAACTTCACACACCATCAGGCTTCCAAGCAGCTCTCAAGGAAACTCAGTTTTCACACTCTATGCTTAGTGCCTTTTGAGTACCTAGGACTGAAATGAAGGTTGGTGAGCATCCCACACAAACGAATGCTCCACATGCGGGTTTCACATGCCACCAACTCCACATTCTCAGGCAACTTCAGCGCCACAGCCTTTTTCAGATAGCCCTCAATGCAAAGGCTCTAGACGCAAATATTGGTGTGAGAGCTAATTCAATCAAGGAAACACTGCATGTTGGTGAAGGGCATATTGAAGAAGGATCAGCCGAGTGGTTCTTGTGGGAGAACAACTCCATTTGGCTCACTAACTTCACACACCATCAGGCTTCCAAGCAGCTCTCAAGGAAACTCAGTTTTCACACTCTAGGCTTAGTGCCCTTTGAGTGCATTATCTAGGAATGAACCTGGTAGAGCATCCCACACAAACGAATGCTCCACATGCGGGTTTCACATGCCACCAACTCCACATTGACAGGAAACTCCAGCGCCACTGCCGTTTTCAGATAGCCCTCAATGCAAAGGCTCTAGACGCAAATATTGGTGTGAGAGCTAATTCAATCAAGGAAACACTGCATGTTGGTGAAGGGCATAATGAAGAAGGATCAGCCGAGTGGTTCTTGTGGGAGAACAACTCCATTTGGCTCACTAACTTCACACACCATCAGGCTTCCAAGCAGCTCTCAAGGAAACTCAGTTTTCACACTCTATGCTTAGTGCCCTTTGAGTGCATTATCTAGGAATGAACCTGGTAGAGCATCCCACACAAACAAATGCTCCACATGCGGGTTTCACATGCCACCAACTCCACATTGACAGGCAACTTCAGCGCCATAGCCGTTTTCAGATAGCCCTCAATGCAAAGGCTCTAGACACAAATATTGGTGTGAGAGCTAATTCAATCAAGGAAGCACTGCATGTTGGTGAAGGGCATATTGAAGAAGGATCAGCCGAGTGGTTCTTGTGGGAGAACAACTCCATTTGGCTCACTAACTTCACACACCATCAGGCTTCCAAGCAGCTCTCAAGGAAACTCAGTTTTCACACTCTAGGTTTAGTGCCCTTTGAGTGCATTATCTAGGAATGAACCTGGTAGAGCATCCCACACAAACGAATGCTCCACATGCGGGTTTCACATGCCATAAACTCCACATTCACAGGCAACTTCAGCGCCACAGCCGTTTTCACTTAGCCCTCAATGCAAAGGCTCTAGACGCAAATATTGGTGTGAGAGCTAATTCAATCAAGGAAACACTGCATGTTGGTGAAGGGCATATTGAAGAAGGATCAGCCGAGTGGTTCTTGTGGGAGAACAACTCCATTTGGCTCACTAACTTCACACACCATCAGGCTTCCAAGCAGCTCTCAAGGAAACTCAGTTTTCACACGCTAGGCTTAGTGCCCTTTGAGTGCATTATCTAGGAATGAACCTGGTAGAGCATCCCACACAAACGAATGCTCCACATGCGGGTTTCACATGCCACCAACTCCACATTCTCAGGCAACTTCAGCGCCACAGCCGTTTTCAGATAGCCCTCAATGCAAAGGCTCTAGACGCAAATATTGGTGTGAGAGCTAATTCAATCAAGGAAACACTGCATGTTGGTGAAGGGCATATTGAAGAAGGATCAGCCGAGTGGTTCTTGTGGGAGAACAACTCCATTTGGCTCACTAACTTCACACACCATCAGGCTTCCAAGCAGCTCTCAAGGAAACTCAGTTTTCACACTCTATGCTTAGTGCCTTTTGAGTACCTAGGACTGAAATGAAGGTTGGTGAGCATCCCACACAAACGAATGCTTCACATGCGGGTTTCACATGCCACCAACTCCACATTCTCAGGCAACTTCAGCACCACAGCCGTTTTCAGATAGCCCTCAATGCAAAGGCTCTAGACGCAAATATTGGTGTGAGAGCTAATTCAATCAAGGAAACACTGCATGTTGGTGAAGGGCATATTGAAGAAGGATCAGCCGAGTGGTTCTTGTGGGAGAACAACTCCATTTGGCTCACTAACTTCACACACCATCAGGCTTCCAAGCAGCTCTCAAGGAAACTCAGTTTTCACACTCTATGCTTAGTGCCTTTTGAGTACTTAGGACTGAAATGAAGGTTGGTGAGCATCCCACACAAACTAATGCTCCACATGCGGGTTTCACATGCCACCAACTCCACATTCTCAGGCAACTTCAGCACCACAGCCGTTTTCAGATAGCCCTCAATGCAAAGAGTCTAGACGCAAATATTGGTGTGAGAGCTAATTCAATCAAGGAAACACTGCATGTTGGTGAAGGGCATATTGAAGAAGGATCAGCCGAGTGGTTCTTGTGGGAGAACAACTCCATTTGGCTCACTAACTTCACACACTATCAGGCTTCCCAACAACTCTCAAGGAAACTCAGTTTTCACACTCTAGGCTTAGTGCCCTTTGAGTGCATTATCTAGGAATGAACCTGGTAGAGCATCCCACACAAACGAATGCTCCACATGCGGGTTTCACATGTCACCAACTCCACATTCACAGGCAACTTCAGCGCCACAGCCGTTTTCAGATAGCCCTCAATGCAAAGGCTCTAGACGCAAATACTGGTGTGAGAGCTAACTCAATCAAGGAAACACTGCATGTTGGTGAAGGGCATAATGAAGAAGGATCAGCCAAGTGGTTCTTGTGGGAGAACAACTCCATTTGGCTCACTAACTTCACACACCATCAGGCTTCCAAGCAGCTCTCAAGGAAACTCAGTTTTCACACGCTAGACTTAGTGCCCTTTGAGTGCATTATCTAGGAATGAACCTGGTAGAGCATCCCACACAAACGAATGCTCCACATGCGGGTTTCACATGCCACCAACTCCACATTCTCAGGCAACTTCAGCGCCACAGCCGTTTTCAGATAGCCCTCAATGCAAAGGCTCTAGACGCAAATATTGGTGTGAGAGCTAATTCAATCAAGGAAACACTGCATGTTGGTGAAGGGCATATTGAAGAAGGATCAGCCGAGTGGTTCTTGTGGGAGAACAACTCCATTTGGCTCACTAACTTCACACACCATCAGGCTTCCAAGCAGCTCTCAAGGAAACTCAGTTTTCACACTCTATGCTTAGTGCCCTTTGAGTGCATTATCTAGGAATGAACCTGGTAGAGCATCCCACACAAACGAATGCTCCACATGCGGGTTTCACATGCCACCAACTCCACATTCTCAGGCAACTTCAGCGCCACAGCCGTTTTCAGATAGCCCTCAATGCAAAGGCTCTAGACGCAAATATTGGTGTGAGAGCTAATTCAATCAAGGAAACACTGCATGTTGGTGAAGGGCATATTGAAGAAGGATCAGCCGAGTGGTTCTTGTGGGAGAACAACTCCATTTGGCTCACTAACTTCACACACCATCAGGCTTCCAAGCAGCTCTCAAGGAAACTCAGTTTTCACACTCTATGCTTAGTGCCCTTTGAGTGCATTATCTAGGAATGAACCTGGTAGAGCATCCCACACAAACGAATGCTCCACATGCGGGTTTCACATGCCACCAACTCCACATTCTCAGGCAACTTCAGCGCCACAGCCGTTTTCAGATAGCCCTCAATGCAAAGGCTCTAGACGCAAATATTGGTGTGAGAGCTAATTCAATCAAGGAAACACTGCATGTTGGTGAAGGGCATATTGAAGAAGGATCAGCCGAGTGGTTCTTGTGGGAGAACAACTCCATTTGGCTCACTAACTTCACACACTATCAGGCTTCCAAGCAGCTCTCAAGGAAACTCAGTTTTCACACTCTATGCTTAGTGCCCTTTGAGTGCATTATCTAGGAATGAACCTGGTAGAGCAACCCACACAAACGAATGCTCCTCATGCGGGTTTCACATGCCACCAACTCCACATTCACAGGCAACTTCAGCGCCACAGCCGTTTTCAGATAGCCCTCAATGCAAAGGCTCTAGACGCAAATGATGGTGTGAGAGCTAATTCAATCAAGGAAACACTGCATGTTGGTGAAGGGCATATTGAAGAAGGATCAGCCGAGTGGTTCTTGTGGGAGAACAACTCCATTTGGCTCACTAACTTCACACACCATCAGGCTTCCAAGCAGCTCTCAAGGAAACTCAGTTTTCACACTCTATGCTTAGTGCCCTTTGAGTGCATTATCTAGGGATGAACCTGGTAGAGCATCCCACACAAACGAATGCTCCACATGCGGGTTTCACATGCCACCAACTCCACATTCTCAGGCAACTTCAGCGCCACAGCCGTTTTCAGATAGCCCTCAATGCAAAGGCTCTAGACGCAAATATTGGTGTGAGAGCTAATTCAATCAAGGAAACACTGCATGTTGGTGAAGGGCATATTGAAGAAGGATCAGCCGAGTGGTTCTTGTGGGAGAACAACTCCATTTGGCTCACTAACTTCACACACCATCAGGCTTCCAAGCAGCTCTCAAGGAAACTCAGTTTTCACACTCTATGCTTAGTGCCCTTTGAGTGCATTATCTAGGAATGAACCTGGTAGAGCATCCCACACAAACGAATGCTCCACATGCGGGTTTCACATGCCACCAACTCCACATTCACAGGCAACTTCAGCGCCACAGCCGTTTTCAGATAGCCCTCAATGCAAAGGCTCTAGACGCAAATATTGGTGTGAGAGCTAATTCAATCAAGGAAACACTGCATGTTGGTGAAGGGCATATTGAAGAAGGATCAGCCGAGTGGTTCTTGTGGAGAACAACTCCATTTGGCTCACTAACTTCACACACCATCAGGCTTCCAAGCAGCTCTCAAGGAAACTCAGTTTTCACACTCTATGCTTAGTGCCCTTTGAGTGCATTATCTAGGAATGAACCTGGTAGAGCATCCACACAAACGAATGCTCCACATGCGGGTTTCACATGCCACCAACTCCACATTCTCAGGCAACTTCAGCGCCACAGCCGTTTTCAGATAGCCCTCAATGCAAAGGCTCTAGACGCAAATATTGGTGTGAGAGCTAATTCAATCAAGGAAACACTGCATGTTGGTGAAGGGCATATTGAAGAAGGATCAGCCGAGTGGTTCTTGTGGGAGAACAACTCCATTTGGCTCACTAACTCACACACCATCAGGCTTCCAAGCAGCTCTCAAGGAAACTCAGTTTTCACACTCTAGGCTTAGTGCCCTTTGAGTGCATTATCTAGGGATGAACCTGGTAGAGCATCCCACACAAACGAATGCTCCACATGCGGGTTTCACATGCCACCAACTCCACATTCAAGGCAACTTCAGCGCCACAGCCGTTTTCAGATAGCGCTCAATGCAAAGGCTCTAGACGCAAATATTGGTGTGAGAGCTAATTCAATCAAGGAAACACTGCATGTTGGTGAAGGGCATATTGAAGAAGGATCAGCCGAGTGGTTCTTGTGGGAGAACAACTCCATTTGGCTCACTAACTTCACACACCATCAGGCTTCCAAGCAGCTCTCAAGGAAACTCAGTTTTCACACTCTATGCTTAGTGCCCTTTGAGTGCATTATCTAGGAATGAACCTGGTAGAGCATCCCACACAAACGAATGCTCCACATGCGGGTTTCACATGCCACCAACTCCACATTCTCAGGCAACTTCAGCGCCACAGCCGTTTTCAGATAGCCCTCAATGCAAAGGCTCTAGACGCAAATATTGGTGTGAGAGCTAATTCAATCAAGGAAACACTGCATGTTGGTGAAGGGCATATTGAAGAAGGATCAGCCGAGTGGTTCTTGTGGGAGAACAACTCCATTTGGCTCACTAACTTCACACACCATCAGGCTTCCAAGCAGCTCTCAAGGAAACTCAGTTTTCACACTCTATGCTTAGTGCCCTTTGAGTGCATTATATAGGAATGAACCTGGTAGAGCATCCCACACAAACGAATGCTCCACATGCGGGTTTCACATGCCACCAACTCCACATTCACAGGCAACTTCAGCGCCACAGCCGTTTTCAGATAGCCCTCAATGCGAAGGGTCTAGATGCAAATATTGGTGTGAGAGCTAATTCAATCAAGGAAACACTGCATGTTGGTGAAGGGCATATTGAAGAAGGATCAGCCGAGTGGTTCTTGTGGGAGAACAACTCCATTTGGCTCACTAACTTCACACACCATCAGGCTTCCAAGCAGCTCTCAAGGAAACTCAGTTTTCACACTCTATGCTTAGTGCCCTTTGAGTGCATTATCTAGGGATGAACCTGGTAGAGCATCCCACACAAACGAATGCTCCACATGCGGGTTTCACATGCCAACAACTCCACATTGACAGGCAACTTCAGCGCCACAGCCATTTTCAGATAGCCCTCAATGCGAAGGCTCTAGACGCAAATATTGGTGTGAGAGCTAATTCAATCAAGGAAACACTGCATGTTGGTGAAGGGCATATTGAAGAAGGATCAGCCGAGTGGTTCTTGTGGGAGAACAACTCCATTTGGCTCACTAACTTCACACACCATCAGGCTTCCAAGCAGCTCTCAAGGAAACTCAGTTTTCACACTCTATGCTTAGTGCCCTTTGAGTGCATTATCTAGGAATGAACCTGGTAGAGCATCCCACACAAACGAATGCTCCACATGCGGGTTTCACATGCCACCAACTCCACATTCTCAGGCAACTTCAGCGCCACAGCCGTTTTCAGATAGCCCTCAATGCAAAGGCTCTAGACGCAAATATTGGTGTGAGAGCTAATTCAATCAAGGAAACACTGCATGTTGGTGAAGGGCATATTGAAGAAGGATCAGCCGAGTGGTTCTTGTGGGAGAACAACTCCATTTGGCTCACTAACTTCACACACCATCAGGCTTCCAAGCAGCTCTCAAGGAAACTCAGTTTTCACACTCTATGCTTAGTGCCCTTTGAGTGCATTATCTAGGAATGAACCTGGTAGAGCATCCCACACAAACGAATGCTCCACATGCGGGTTTCACATGCCACCAACTCCACATTCACAGGCAACTTCAGCGCCACAGCCGTTTTCAGATAGCCCTCAATGCAAAGGTTCTACACGCAAATATTGGTGTGAGAGCTAATTCAATCAAGGAAACACTGCATGTTGGTGAAGGGCATATTGAAGAAGGATCAGCTGAGTGGTTCTTGTGGGAGAACAACTCCATTTGGCTCACTAACTTCACACACCATCAGGCTTCCAAGCAGCTCTCAAGGAAACTCAGTTTTCACACTCTAGGAGTAGTGCCCCTTTGAGTGCATTATCTAGGGATGAACCTGGTAGAGCATCCCACACAAACGAATGCTCCACATGCGGATTTCACATGCCACCAACTCCACATTCTCAGGCAACTTCAGCGCCACAGCTGTTTTCAGATAGCCCTCAATGCAAAGGCTCTAGACGCAAATATTGGTGTGAGAGCTAATTCAATCAAGGAAACACTGCATGTTGGTGAAGGGCATATTGAAGAAGGATCAGCGGAGTGGTTCTTGTGGAGAACAACTCCATTTGGCTCACTAACTTCACACACCATCAGGCTTCCAAGCAGCTCTCAAGGAAACTCAGTTTTCACACTCTATGCTTAGTGCCCTTTGAGTGCATTATCTAGGGATGAACCTGGTAGAGCATCCCACACAAACGAATGCTCCACATGCGGGTTTCACATGCCACCAACTCCACATTCAAGGCAACTTCAGCGCCACAGCCGTTTTCAGATAGCCCTCAATGCGAAGGCTCTAGACGCAAATATTGGTGTGAGAGCTAATTCAATCAAGGAAACACTGCATGTTGGTGAAGGGCATATTGAAGAAGGATCAGCCGAGTGGTTCTTGTGGGAGAACAACTCCATTTGGCTCACTAACTTCACACACCATCAGGCTTCCAAGCAGCTCTCAAGGAAACTCAGTTTTCACACTCTATGCTTAGTGCCCTTTGAGTGCATTATCTAGGAATGAACCTGGTAGAGCATCCCACACAAACGAATGCTCCACATGCGGGTTTCACATGCCACCAACTCCACATTCTCAGGCAACTTCAGCGCCACAGCCGTTTTCAGATAGCCCTCAATGCAAAGGCTCTAGACGCAAATATTGGTGTGAGAGCTAATTCAATCAAGGAAACACTGCATGTTGGTGAAGGGCATATTGAAGAAGGATCAGCCGAGTGGTTCTTGTGGGAGAACAACTCCATTTGGCTCACTAACTTCACACACCATCAGGCTTCCAAGCAGCTCTCAAGGAAACTCAGTTTTCACACTCTATGCTTAGTGCCCTTTGAGTGCATTATCTAGGAATGAACCTGGTAGAGCATCCCACACAAACGAATGCTCCACATGCGGGTTTCACATGCCACCAACTCCACATTCTCAGGCAACTTCAGCGCCACAGCCGTTTTCAGATAGCCCTCAATGCAAAGGCTCTAGACGCAAATATTGGTGTGAGAGCTAATTCAATCAAGGAAACACTGCATGTTGGTGAAGGGCATATTGAAGAAGGATCAGCCGAGTGGTTCTTGTGGGAGAACAACTCCATTTGGCTCACTAACTTCACACACTATCAGGCTTCCAAGCAGCTCTCAAGGAAACTCAGTTTTCACACTCTATGCTTAGTGCCCTTTGAGTGCATTATCTAGGAATGAACCTGGTAGAGCAACCCACACAAACGAATGCTCCTCATGCGGGTTTCACATGCCACCAACTCCACATTCACAGGCAACTTCAGCGCCACAGCCGTTTTCAGATAGCCCTCATGCAAAGGCTCTAGACGCAAATGATGGTGTGAGAGCTAATTCAATCAAGGAAACACTGCATGTTGGTGAAGGGCATATTGAAGAAGGATCAGCCGAGTGGTTCTTGTGGGAGAACAACTCCATTTGGCTCACTAACTTCACACACCATCAGGCTTCCAAGCAGCTCTCAAGGAACTCAGTTTTCACACTCTATGCTTAGTGCCCTTTGAGTGCATTATCTAGGGATGAACCTGGTAGAGCATCCCACACAAACGAATGCTCCACATGCGGGTTTCACATGCCACCAACTCCACATTCTCAGGCAACTTCAGCACCACAGCCGTTTTCAGATAGCCCTCAATGCAAAGGCTCTAGACGCAAATATTGGTGTGAGAGCTAATTCAATCAAGGAAACACTGCATGTTGGTGAAGGGCATATTGAAGAAGGATCAGCCGAGTGGTTCTTGTGGGAGAACAACTCCATTTGGCTCACTAACTTCACACACCATCAGGCTTCCAAGCAGCTCTCAAGGAAACTCAGTTTTCACACTCTATGCTTAGTGCCCTTTGAGTGCATTATCTAGGAATGAACCTGGTAGAGCATCCCACACAAACGAATGCTCCACATGCGGGTTTCACATGCCACCAACTCCACATTCACAGGCAACTTCAGCGCCACAGCCGTTTTCAGATAGCCCTCAATGCAAAGGCTCTAGACGCAAATATTGGTGTGAGAGCTAATTCAATCAAGGAAACACTGCATGTTGGTGAAGGGCATATTGAAGAAGGATCAGCCGAGTGGTTCTTGTGGGAGAACAACTCCATTTGGCTCACTAACTTCACACACCATCAGGCTTCCAAGCAGCTCTCAAGGAAACTCAGTTTTCACACTCTATGCTTAGTGCCCTTTGAGTGCATTATCTAGGAATGAACCTGGTAGAGCATCCCACACAAACGAATGCTCCACATGCGGGTTTCACATGCCACCAACTCCACATTCTCAGGCAACTTCAGCGCCACAGCCGTTTTCAGATAGCCCTCAATGCAAAGGCTCTAGACGCAAATATTGGTGTGAGAGCTAATTCAATCAAGGAAACACTGCATGTTGGTGAAGGGCATATTGAAGAAGGATCAGCCGAGTGGTTCTTGTGGGAGAACAACTCCATTTGGCTCACTAACTTCACACACCATCAGGCTTCCAAGCAGCTCTCAAGGAAACTCAGTTTTCACACTCTATGCTTAGTGCCCTTTGAGTGCATTATCTAGGAATGAACCTGGTAGAGCATCCCACACAAACGAATGCTCCACATGCGGGTTTCACATGCCACCAACTCCACATTCTCAGGCAACTTCAGCGCCACAGCCGTTTTCAGATAGCCCTCAATGCAAAGGCTCTAGACGCAAATATTGGTGTGAGAGCTAATTCAATCAAGGAAACACTGCATGTTGGTGAAGGGCATATTGAAGAAGGATCAGCCGAGTGGTTCTTGTGGGAGAACAACTCCATTTGGCTCACTAACTTCACACACCATCAGGCTTCCAAGCAGCTCTCAAGGAAACTCAGTTTTCACACTCTAGGCTTAGTGCCCTTTGAGTGCATTATCTAGGAATGAACCTGGTAGAGCATCCCACACAAACGAATGCTCCTCATGCGGGTTTCACATGCCACCAACTCCACATTCACAGGCAACTTCAGCGCCACAGCCGTTTTCAGATAGCCCTCAATGCAAAGGCTCTAGACGCAAATATTGGTGTGAGAGCTAATTCAATCAAGGAAACACTGCATGTTGGTGAAGGGCATATTGAAGAAGGATCAGCCGAGTGGTTCTTGTGGGAGAACAACTCCATTTGGCTCACTAACTTCACACACCATCAGGCTTCCAAGCAGCTCTCAAGGAAACTCAGTTTTCACACTCTATGCTTAGTGCCCTTTGAGTGCATTATCTAGGGATGAACCTGGTAGAGCATCCCACACAAACGAATGCTCCACATGCGGGTTTCACATGCCACCAACTCCACATTCTCAGGCAACTTCAGCGCCACAGCCGTTTTCAGATAGCCCTCAATGCAAAGGCTCTAGACGCAAATATTGGTGTGAGAGCTAATTCAATCAAGGAAACACTGCATGTTGGTGAAGGGCATATTGAAGAAGGATCAGCCGAGTGGTTCTTGTGGGAGAACAACTCCATTTGGCTCACTAACTTCACACACCATCAGGCTTCCAAGCAGCTCTCAAGGAAACTCAGTTTTCACACTCTATGCTTAGTGCCCTTTGAGTGCATTATCTAGGAATGAACCTGGTAGAGCATCCCACACAAACGAATGCTCCACATGCGGGTTTCACATGCCACCAACTCCACATTCACAGGCAACTTCAGCGCCACAGCCGTTTTCAGATAGCCCTCAATGCAAAGGCTCTAGACGCAAATATTGGTGTGAGAGCTAATTCAATCAAGGAAACACTGCATGTTGGTGAAGGGCATATTGAAGAAGGATCAGCCGAGTGGTTCTTGTGGGAGAACAACTCCATTTGGCTCACTAACTTCACACACCATCAGGCTTCCAAGCAGCTCTCAAGGAAACTCAGTTTTCACACTCTAGGCTTAGTGCCCTTTGAGTGCATTATCTAGGAATGAACCTGGTAGAGCATCCCACACAAACGAATGCTCCACATGCGGGTTTCACATGCCACCAACTCCACATTCTCAGGCAACTTCAGCACCACAGCCGTTTTCAGATAGCGCTCAATGCAAAGGCTCTAGACGCAAATATTGGTGTGAGAGCTAATTCAATCAAGGAAACACTGCATGTTGGTGAAGGGCATATTGAAGAAGGATCAGCCGAGTGGTTCTTGTGGGAGAACAACTTCATTTGGCTCACTAACTTCACACACCATCAGGCTTCCAAGCAGCTCTCAAGGAAACTCAGTTTTCACACTCTAGGCTTAGTGCCCTTTGAGTGCATTATCTAGGAATGAACCTGGTAGAGCATCCCACACAAACGAATGCTCCACATGCAGGTTTCACATGCCACCAACTCCACATTCTCAGGCAACTTCAGCGCCACAGCCGTTTTCAGATAGCCCTCAATGCAAAGGCTCTAGACGCAAATATTGGTGTGAGAGCTAATTCAATCAAGGAAACACTGCATGTTGGTGAAGGGCATATTGAAAAGAAGGATCAGCCGAGTGGTTCTTGTGGGAGAACAACTCCATTTGGCTCACTAACTTCACACACCATCAGGCTTCCAAGCAGCTCTCAAGGAAACTCAGTTTTCACACTCTATGCTTAGTGCCCTTTGAGTGCATTATATAGGAATGAACCTGGTAGAGCATCCCACACAAACGAATGCTCCACATGCGGGTTTCACATGCCACCAACTCCACATTCACAGGCAACTTCAGCGCCACAGCCGTTTTCAGATAGCCCTCAATGCGAAGGGTCTAGATGCAAATATTGTGTGAGAGCTAATTCAATCAAGGAAACACTGCATGTTGGTGAAGGGCATATTGAAGAAGGATCAGCCGAGTGGTTCTTGTGGGAGAACAACTCCATTTGGCTCACTAACTTCACACACCATCAGGCTTCCAAGCAGCTCTCAAGGAAACTCAGTTTTCACACTCTATGCTTAGTGCCCTTTGAGTGCATTATCTAGGGATGAACCTGGTAGAGCATCCCACACAAACGAATGCTCCACATGCGGGTTTCACATGCCAACAACTCCACATTGACAGGCAACTTCAGCGCCACAGCCATTTTCAGATAGCCCTCAATGCGAAGGCTCTAGACGCAAATATTGGTGTGAGAGCTAATTCAATCAAGGAAACACTGCATGTTGGTGAAGGGCATATTGAAGAAGGATCAGCCGAGTGGTTCTTGTGGGAGAACAACTCCATTTGGCTCACTAACTTCACACACCATCAGGCTTCCAAGCAGCTCTCAAGGAAACTCAGTTTTCACACTCTATGCTTAGTGCCCTTTGAGTGCATTATCTAGGAATGAACCTGGTAGAGCATCCCACACAAACGAATGCTCCACATGCGGGTTTCACATGCCACCAACTCCACATTCTCAGGCAACTTCAGCGCCACAGCCGTTTTCAGATAGCCCTCAATGCAAAGGCTCTAGACGCAAATATTGGTGTGAGAGCTAATTCAATCAAGGAAACACTGCATGTTGGTGAAGGGCATATTGAAGAAGGATCAGCCGAGTGGTTCTTGTGGGAGAACAACTCCATTTGGCTCACTAACTTCACACACCATCAGGCTTCCAAGCAGCTCTCAAGGAAACTCAGTTTTCACACTCTATGCTTAGTGCCCTTTGAGTGCATTATCTAGGAATGAACCTGGTAGAGCATCCCACACAAACGAATGCTCCACATGCGGGTTTCACATGCCACCAACTCCACATTCACAGGCAACTTCAGCGCCACAGCCGTTTTCAGATAGCCCTCAATGCAAAGGTTCTACACGCAAATATTGGTGTGAGAGCTAATTCAATCAAGGAAACACTGCATGTTGGTGAAGGGCATATTGAAGAAGGATCAGCTGAGTGGTTCTTGTGGGAGAACAACTCCATTTGGCTCACTAACTTCACACACCATCAGGCTTCCAAGCAGCTCTCAAGGAAACTCAGTTTTCACACTCTAGGAGTAGTGCCCTTTGAGTGCATTATCTAGGGATGAACCTGGTAGAGCATCCCACACAAACGAATGCTCCACATGCGGATTTCACATGCCACCAACTCCACATTCTCAGGCAACTTCAGCGCCACAGCTGTTTTCAGATAGCCCTCAATGCAAAGGCTCTAGACGCAAATATTGGTGTGAGAGCTAATTCAATCAAGGAAACACTGCATGTTGGTGAAGGGCATATTGAAGAAGGATCAGCGGAGTGGTTCTTGTGGGAGAACAACTCCATTTGGCTCACTAACTTCACACACCATCAGGCTTCCAAGCAGCTCTCAAGGAAACTCAGTTTTCACACTCTATGCTTAGTGCCCTTTGAGTGCATTATCTAGGGATGAACCTGGTAGAGCATCCCACACAAACGAATGCTCCACATGCGGGTTTCACATGCCACCAACTCCACATTCAAGGCAACTTCAGCGCCACAGCCGTTTTCAGATAGCCCTCAATGCGAAGGCTCTAGACGCAAATATTGGTGTGAGAGCTAATTCAATCAAGGAAACACTGCATGTTGGTGAAGGGCATATTGAAGAAGGATCAGCCGAGTGGTTCTTGTGGGAGAACAACTCCATTTGGCTCACTAACTTCACACACCATCAGGCTTCCAAGCAGCTCTCAAGGAAACTCAGTTTTCACACTCTATGCTTAGTGCCCTTTGAGTGCATTATCTAGGAATGAACCTGGTAGAGCATCCCACACAAACGAATGCTCCACATGCGGGTTTCACATGCCACCAACTCCACATTCTCAGGCAACTTCAGCGCCACAGCCGTTTTCAGATAGCCCTCAATGCAAAGGCTCTAGACGCAAATATTGGCGTGAGAGCTAATTCAATCAAGGAAACACTGCATGTTGGTGAAGGGCATATTGAAGAAGGATCAGCCGAGTGGTTCTTGTGGGAGAACAACTCCATTTGGCTCACTAACTTCACACACCATCAGGCTTCCAAGCAGCTCTCAAGGAAACTCAGTTTTCACACTCTATGCTTAGTGCCCTTTGAGTGCATTATCTAGGAATGAACCTGGTAGAGCATCCCACACAAACGAATGCTCCACATGCGGGTTTCACATGCCACCAACTCCACATTCTCAGGCAACTTCAGCGCCACAGCCGTTTTCAGATAGCCCTCAATGCAAAGGCTCTAGACGCAAATATTGGTGTGAGAGCTAATTCAATCAAGGAAACACTGCATGTTGGTGAAGGGCATATTGAAGAAGGATCAGCCGAGTGGTTCTTGTGGGAGAACAACTCCATTTGGCTCACTAACTTCACACACCATCAGGCTTCCAAGCAGCTCTCAAGGAAACTCAGTTTTCACACTCTATGCTTAGTGCCCTTTGAGTGCATTATCTAGGAATGAACCTGGTAGAGCATCCCACACAAACGAATGCTCCTCATGCGGGTTTCACATGCCACCAACTCCACATTCACAGGCAACTTCAGCGCCACAGCCGTTTTCAGATAGCCCTCAATGCAAAGGCTCTAGACGCAAATATTGGTGTGAGAGCTAATTCAATCAAGGAAACACTGCATGTTGGTGAAGGGCATATTGAAGAAGGATCAGCCGAGTGGTTCTTGTGGGAGAACAACTCCATTTGGCTCACTAACTTCACACACCATCAGGCTTCCAAGCAGCTCTCAAGGAAACTCAGTTTTCACACTCTATGCTTAGTGCCCTTTGAGTGCATTATCTAGGGATGAACCTGGTAGAGCATCCCACACAAACGAATGCTCCACATGCGGGTTTCACATGCCACCAACTCCACATTCTCAGGCAACTTCAGCGCCACAGCCGTTTTCAGATAGCCCTCAATGCAAAGGCTCTAGACGCAAATATTGGTGTGAGAGCTAATTCAATCAAGGAAACACTGCATGTTGGTGAAGGGCATATTGAAGAAGGATCAGCCGAGTGGTTCTTGTGGGAGAACAACTCCATTTGGCTCACTAACTTCACACACCATCAGGCTTCCAAGCAGCTCTCAAGGAAACTCAGTTTTCACACTCTATGCTTAGTGCCCTTTGAGTGCATTATCTAGGAATGAACCTGGTAGAGCATCCCACACAAACGAATGCTCCACATGCGGGTTTCACATGCCACCAACTCCACATTCACAGGCAACTTCAGCGCCACAGCCGTTTTCAGATAGCCCTCAATGCAAAGGCTCTAGACGCAAATATTGGTGTGAGAGCTAATTCAATCAAGGAAACACTGCATGTTGGTGAAGGGCATATTGAAGAAGGATCAGCCGAGTGGTTCTTGTGGGAGAACAACTCCATTTGGCTCACTAACTTCACACACCATCAGGCTTCCAAGCAGCTCTCAAGGAAACTCAGTTTTCACACTCTAGGCTTAGTGCCCTTTGAGTGCATTATCTAGGAATGAACCTGGTAGAGCATCCCACACAAACGAATGCTCCACATGCGGGTTTCACATGCCACCAACTCCACATTCAAGGCAACTTCAGCGCCACAGCCGTTTTCAGATAGCGCTCAATGCAAAGGCTCTAGACGCAAATATTGGTGTGAGAGCTAATTCAATCAAGGAAACACTGCATGTTGGTGAAGGGCATATTGAAGAAGGATCAGCCGAGTGGTTCTTGTGGGAGAACAACTTCATTTGGCTCACTAACTTCACACACCATCAGGCTTCCAAGCAGCTCTCAAGGAAACTCAGTTTTCACACTCTAGGCTTAGTGCCCTTTGAGTGCATTATCTAGGAATGAACCTGGTAGAGCATCCCACACAAACGAATGCTCCACATGCAGGTTTCACATGCCACCAACTCCACATTCTCAGGCAACTTCAGCGCCACAGCCGTTTTCAGATAGCCCTCAATGCAAAGGCTCTAGACGCAAATATTGGTGTGAGAGCTAATTCAATCAAGGAAACACTGCATGTTGGTGAAGGGCATATTGAAGAAGGATCAGCCGAGTGGTTCTTGTGGGAGAACAACTCCATTTGGCTCACTAACTTCACACACCATCAGGCTTCCAAGCAGCTCTCAAGGAAACTCAGTTTTCACACTCTATGCTTAGTGCCCTTTGAGTGCATTATATAGGAATGAACCTGGTAGAGCATCCCACACAAACGAATGCTCCACATGCGGGTTTCACATGCCACCAACTCCACATTCACAGGCAACTTCAGCGCCACAGCCGTTTTCAGATAGCCCTCAATGCGAAGGGTCTAGATGCAAATATTGGTGTGAGAGCTAATTCAATCAAGGAAACACTGCATGTTGGTGAAGGGCATATTGAAGAAGGATCAGCCGAGTGGTTCTTGTGGGAGAACAACTCCATTTGGCTCACTAACTTCACACACCATCAGGCTTCCAAGCAGCTCTCAAGGAAACTCAGTTTTCACACTCTATGCTTAGTGCCCTTTGAGTGCATTATCTAGGGATGAACCTGGTAGAGCATCCCACACAAACGAATGCTCCACATGCGGGTTTCACATGCCAACAACTCCACATTGACAGGCAACTTCAGCGCCACAGCCATTTTCAGATAGCCCTCAATGCGAAGGCTCTAGACGCAAATATTGGTGTGAGAGCTAATTCAATCAAGGAAACACTGCATGTTGGTGAAGGGCATATTGAAGAAGGATCAGCCGAGTGGTTCTTGTGGGAGAACAACTCCATTTGGCTCACTAACTTCACACACCATCAGGCTTCCAAGCAGCTCTCAAGGAAACTCAGTTTTCACACTCTATGCTTAGTGCCCTTTGAGTGCATTATCTAGGAATGAACCTGGTAGAGCATCCCACACAAACGAATGCTCCACATGCGGGTTTCACATGCCACCAACTCCACATTCTCAGGCAACTTCAGCGCCACAGCCGTTTTCAGATAGCCCTCAATGCAAAGGCTCTAGACGCAAATATTGGTGTGAGAGCTAATTCAATCAAGGAAACACTGCATGTTGGTGAAGGGCATATTGAAGAAGGATCAGCCGAGTGGTTCTTGTGGGAGAACAACTCCATTTGGCTCACTAACTTCACACACCATCAGGCTTCCAAGCAGCTCTCAAGGAAACTCAGTTTTCACACTCTATGCTTAGTGCCCTTTGAGTGCATTATCTAGGAATGAACCTGGTAGAGCATCCCACACAAACGAATGCTCCACATGCGGGTTTCACATGCCACCAACTCCACATTCACAGGCAACTTCAGCGCCACAGCCGTTTTCAGATAGCCCTCAATGCAAAGGTTCTACACGCAAATATTGGTGTGAGAGCTAATTCAATCAAGGAAACACTGCATGTTGGTGAAGGGCATATTGAAGAAGGATCAGCTGAGTGGTTCTTGTGGGAGAACAACTCCATTTGGCTCACTAACTTCACACACCATCAGGCTTCCAAGCAGCTCTCAAGGAAACTCAGTTTTCACACTCTAGGAGTAGTGCCCTTTGAGTGCATTATCTAGGGATGAACCTGGTAGAGCATCCCACACAAACGAATGCTCCACATGCGGATTTCACATGCCACCAACTCCACATTCTCAGGCAACTTCAGCGCCACAGCTGTTTTCAGATAGCCCTCAATGCAAAGGCTCTAGACGCAAATATTGGTGTGAGAGCTAATTCAATCAAGGAAACACTGCATGTTGGTGAAGGGCATATTGAAGAAGGATCAGCGGAGTGGTTCTTGTGGGAGAACAACTCCATTTGGCTCACTAACTTCACACACCATCAGGCTTCCAAGCAGCTCTCAAGGAAACTCAGTTTTCACACTCTATGCTTAGTGCCCTTTGAGTGCATTA
>NW_026699750.1:0-60190 GCF_030435755.1 Ochotona princeps | reverse complement strand
TACCAGGTTCATTTCAGTCCTAGCCATACAAAGGGCACTAAGCATAGAGTGTGAAAACTGAGTTTCCTTGAGAGCTGCTTGGAAGCCTGATGGTGTGTGAAGTTAGTGAGCCAAATGGAGTTGTTCTCCCACAAGAACCACTCGGCTGATCCTTCTTCAATATGCCCTTCACCAACATGCAGTGTTTCCTTGATTGAATTAGCTCTCACACCAATATTTGCGTCTAGAGCCTTTGCATTGAGGGCTATCTGAAAACGGCTGTGGCGCTGAAGTTGCCTGTGAATGTGGAGTTGGTGGCATGTGAAACCCGCATGTGGAGCATTCGTTTGTGTGGCGATGCTCTACCAGGTTCATTCCTAGATAATGCACTCAAAGGGCACTAAGCATAGAGTGTGAAAATTGAGTTTCCTTGAGAGCTGCTTGGAAGCCTGATGGTGTGTGAAGTTAGTGAGCCAAATGGAGTTGTTCTCCCACAAGAACCACTCGGCTGATCCTTCTTCAATATGCCCTTCACCAACATGCAGTGTTTCCTTGATTGAATTAGCTCTCACACCAATATTTGCGTCTAGAGCCTTTGCGTTGAGGGCTATCTGAAAACGGCTGTGGCGCTGAAGTTGCCTGTGAATGTGGAGTTGGTGGCATGTGAAACCCGCATGTGGGAGCATTCGTTTGTGTGGGATGCTCTACCAGGTTCATTCCTAGATAATGCACTCAAAGGGCACTAAGCATAGAGTGTGAAAACTGAGTTTCCTTGAGAGCTGCTTGGAAGCCTGATGGTGTGTGAAGTTAGTGAGCCAAATGGAGTTGTTCTCCCACAAGAACCACTCAGCTGATCCTTCTTCAATATGCCCTTCACCAACATGCAGTGTTTCCTTGATTGAATTAGCTCTCACACCAATATTTTGCGTCTAGAGCCTTTGCATTGAGGGCTATCTGAAAACGGCTGTGGCGCTGAAGTTGCCTGTGAATGTGGAGTTGGTGGCATGTGAAACCCGCATGTGGAGCATTCGTTTGTGTGGGATGCTCTACCAGGTTCATTTCAGTCCTAGCCATACAAAGGGCACTAAGCATAGAGTGTGAAAACTGAGTTTCCTTGAGAGCTGCTTGGAAGCCTGATGGTGTGTGAAGTTAGTGAGCCAAATGGAGTTGTTCTCCCACAAGAACCACTCAGCTGATCCTTCTTTCAATATGCCCTTCACCAACATGCAGTGTTTCCTTGATTGAATTAGCTCTCACACCAATATTTGCGTCTAGAGCCTTTGCATTGAGGGCTATCTGAAAACGGCTGTGGCGCTGAAGTTGCCTGTGAATGTGGAGTTGGTGGCATGTGAAACCCGCATGTGGAGCATTCGTTTGTGTGGGATGCTCTACCAGGTTCATTTCAGTCCTAGCCATACAAAGGGCACTAAGCATAGAGTGTGAAAACTGAGTTTCCTTGAGAGCTGCTTGGAAGCCTGATGGGTGTGTGAAGTTAGTGAGCCAAATGGAGTTGTTCTCGCACAAGAACCACTCGGCTGATCCTTCTTCAATATGCCCTTCACCAACATGCAATGTTTCCTTGATTGAATTAGCTCTCACACCAATATTTGCGTCTAGAGCCTTTGCATTGAGGGCTATCTGAAAACGGCTGTGGCGCTGAAGTTGCCTGTGAATGTGGAGTTGGTGGCATGTGAAACCCGCATGTGGAGCATTCGTTTGTTGTGGGATGCTCTACCAGGTTCATTCCTAGATAATGCACTCAAAGGGCACTAAGCATAGAGTGTGAAAACTGAGTTTCCTTGAGAGCTGCTTGGAAGCCTGATGGTGTGTGAAGTTAGTGAGCCAAATGGAGTTGTTCTCCCACAAGAACCACTCGGCTGATCCTTCTTCAATATGCCCTTCACCAACATGCAGTGTTTTCCTTGATTGAATTAGCTCTCACACCAATATTTGCGTCTAGAGCCTTTGCATTGAGGGCTATCTGAAAACGGCTGTGGCGCTGAAGTTGCCTGTGAATGTGGAGTTGGTGGCATGTGAAACCCGCATGTGGAGCATTCGTTTGTGTGGGATGCTCTACCAGGTTCATTCCTAGATAATGCACTCAAAGGGCACTAAGCATAGAGTGTGAAAACTGAGTTTCCTTGAGAGCTGCTTGGAAGCCTGATGGTGTGTGAAGTTAGTGAGCCAAATGGAGTTGTTCTCCCACAAGAACCACTCGGCTGATCCTTCTTCAATATGCCCTTCACCAACATGCAGTGTTTCCTTGATTGAATTAGCTCTCACACCAATATTTGCGTCTAGAGCCTTTGCATTGAGGGGCTATCTGAAAACGGCTGTGGCGCTGAAGTTGCCTGTGAATGTGGAGTTGGTGGCATGTGAAACCCGCATGTGGAGCATTCGTTTGTGTGGGGATGCTCTACCAGGTTCATTTCAGTCCTAGCCTTACAAAGGGCACTAAGCATAGAGTGTGAAAACTGAGTTTCCTTGAGAGCTGCTTGGAAGCCTGATGGTGTGTGAAGTTAGTGAGCCAAATGGAGTTGTTCTCCCACAAGAACCACTCGGCTGATCCTTCTTCAATATGCCCTTCACCAACATGCAGTGTTTCCTTGATTGAATTAGCTCTCACACCAATATTTGCGTCTAGAGCCTTTGCATTGAGGGCTATCTGAAAACGGCTGTGGCGCTGAAGTTGCCTGTGAATGTGGAGTTGGTGGCATGTGAAACCCGCATGTGGAGCATTCGTTTCTGTGGGATGCTCTACCAGGTTCATTTCAGTCCTAGCCATACAAAGGGCACTAAGCATAGAGTGTGAAAACTGAGTTTCCTTGAGAGCTGCTTGGAAGCCTGATGGTGTGTGAAGTTAGTGAGCCAAATGGAGTTGTTCTCCCACAAGAACCACTCGGCTGATCCTTCTTCAATATGCCCTTCACCAACATGCAGTGTTTCCTTGATTGAATTAGCTCTCACACCAATATTTGCGTCCTAGAGCCTTTGCATTGAGGGCTATCTGAAAACGGCTGTGGCGCTGAAGTTGCCTGTGAATGTGGAGTTGGTGGCATGTGAAACCCGCATGTGGAGCATTCGTTTGTGTGGGATGCTCTACCAGGTTCATTCCTAGATAATGCACTCAAAGGGCACTAAGCATAGAGTGTGAAAATTGAGTTTCCTTGAGAGCTGCTTGGAAGCCTGATGGTGTGTGAAGTTAGTGAGCCAAATGGAGTTGTTCTCCCACAAGAACCACTCGGCTGATCCTTCTTCAATATGCCCTTCACCAACATGCAGTGTTTCCTTGATTGAATTAGCTCTCACACCAATATTTGCGTCTAGAGCCTTTGCGTTGAGGGCTATCTGAAAACGGCTGTGGCGCTGAAGTTGCCTGTGAATGTGGAGTTGGTGGCATGTGAAACCCGCATGTGGAGCATTCGTTTGTGTGGGATGCTCTACCAGGTTCATTCCTAGATAATGCACTCAAAGGGCACTAAGCATAGAGTGTGAAAACTGAGTTTCCTTGAGAGCTGCTTGGAAGCCTGATGGTGTGTGAAGTTAGTGAGCCAAATGGAGTTGTTCTCCCACAAGAACCACTCAGCTGATCCTTCTTCAATATGCCCCTTCACCAACATGCAGTGTTTCCTTGATTGAATTAGCTCTCACACCAATATTTGCGTCTAGAGCCTTTGCATTGAGGGCTATCTGAAAACGGCTGTGGCGCTGAAGTTGCCTGTGAATGTGGAGTTGGTGGCATGTGAAACCCGCATGTGGAGCATTCGTTTGTGTGTAATGCTCTACCAGGTTCATTTCAGTCCTAGCCATACAAAGGGCACTAAACATAGAGTGTGAAAACTGAGTTTCCTTGAGAGCTGCTTGGAAGCCTGATGGTGTGTGAAGTTAGTGAGCCAAATGGAGTTGTTCTCCCACAAGAACCACTCGGCTGATCCTTCTTCAATATGCCCCTTCACCAACATGCAGTGTTTTCCTTGATTGAATTAGCTCTCACACCAATATTTGCCTTTAGAGCCTTTGCATTGAGGGCTATCTGAAAACGGCTGTGGCGCTGAAGTTGCCTGTGAATGTGGAGTTGGTGGCATGTGAAACCCGCATGGGGAGCATTCGTTTGTGTGGGATGCTCTACCAGGTTCATTCCTAGATAATGCACTCAAAGGGCACTAAGCATAGAGTATGAAAACTGAGTTTCCTTGAGAGCTGCTTGGAAGCCTGATGGTGTGTGAAGTTAGTGAGCCAAATGGAGTTGTTCTCCCACAAGAACCACTCGGCTGATCCTTCTTCAATATGCCCTTCACCAACATGCAGTGTTTCCTTGATTGAATTAGCTCTCACACCAATATTTGCGTCTAGAGCCTTTGCATTGAGGGCTATCTGAAAACGGCTGTGGCGCTGAAGTTGCCTGTGAATGTGGAGTTGGTGGCATGTGAAACCCG
Organism: Ochotona princeps; assembly: GCF_030435755.1. Taxonomy (NCBI): domain Eukaryota; kingdom Metazoa; phylum Chordata; class Mammalia; order Lagomorpha; family Ochotonidae; genus Ochotona; species Ochotona princeps. The sequence goes on along the minus strand of NW_026699750.1, from coordinate 55,775 downwards.
CATGTGGAGCATTCGTTTGTGTGGGATGCTCTACCAGGTTCATTCCTAGATAATGCACTCAAAGGGCACTAAGCATAGAGTGTGAAAACTGAGTTTCCTTGAGAGCTGCTTGGAAGCCTGATGGTGTGTGAAGTTAGTGAGCCAAATGGAGTTGTTCTCCCACAAGAACCACTCGGCTGATCCTTCTTCAATATGCCCTTCACCAACATGCAGTGTTTCCCTTGATTGAATTAGCTCTCACACCAATATTTGCGTCTAGAGCCTTTGCATTGAGGGCTATCTGAAAACGGCTGTGGCGCTGAAGTTGCCTGTGAATGTGGAGTTGGTGGCATGTGAAACCCGCATGTGGAGCATTCGTTTGTGTGGGATGCTCTACCAGGTTCATTCCTAGATAATGCACTCAAAGGGCACTAAGCATAGAGTGTGAAAACTGAGTTTCCTTGAGAGCTGCTTGGAAGCCTGATGGTGTGTGAAGTTAGTGAGCCAAATGGAGTTGTTCTCCCACAAGAACCACTCGGCTGATCCTTCTTCAATATGCCCTTCACCAACATGCAGTGTTTCCTTGATTGAATTAGCTCTCACACCAATATTTGCGTCTAGAGCCTTTGCATTGAGGGCTATCTGAAAACGGCTGTGGCGCTGAAGTTGCCTGTGAATGTGGAGTTGGTGGCATGTGAAACCCGCATGTGGAGCATTCGTTTGTGTGGGATGCTCTACCAGGTTCATTTCAGTCCCTAGCCTTACAAAGGGCACTAAGCATAGAGTGTGAAAACTGAGTTTCCTTGAGAGCTGCTTGGAAGCCTGATGGTGTGTGAAGTTAGTGAGCCAAATGGAGTTGTTCTCCCACAAGAACCACTCGGCTGATCCTTCTTCAATATGCCCTTCACCAACATGCAGTGTTTCCTTGATTGAATTAGCTCTCACACCAATATTTGCGTCTAGAGCCTTTGCATTGAGGGCTATCTGAAAACGGCTGTGGCGCTGAAGTTGCCTGTGAATGTGGAGTTGGTGGCATGTGAAACCCGCATGTGGAGCATTCGTTTGTGTGGGATGCTGACCAAGCTTCATTTCAGTCGTAGGCACACAAAGAGCACTAAGCATAGAGTGTGAAAACTGAGTTTCCTTGAGAGCTGCTTGGAAGCCTGATGGCGTGTGAAGTTAGTGAGCCAAATGGAGTTGTTCTCCCACAAGAACCACTCGGCTGATCCTTCTTCAATATGCCCTTCACCAACATGCAGTGTTTCCTTGATTGAATTAGCTCTCACACCAATATTTGCGTCTAGAGCCTTTGCATTGAGGGCTATCTGAAAACGGCTGTGGCGCTGAAGTTGCCTGTGAAATGTGGAGTTGGTGGCATGTGAAACCCGCATGTGGAGCATTCGTTTGTGTGGGATGCTCTACCAGGTTCATTTCAGTCCTAGCCATACAAAGGGCACTAAGCATAGAGTGTGAAAACTGAGTTTCCTTGAGAGCTGCTTGGAAGCCTGATGGTGTGTGAAGTTAGTGAGCCAAATGGAGTTGTTCTCCCACAAGAACCACTCGGCTGATCCTTCTTCAATATGCCCTTCACCAACATGCAGTGTTTCCTTGATTGAATTAGCTCTCACACCAATATTTGCGTCTAGAGCCTTTGCATTGAGGGCTATCTGAAAACGGCTGTGGCGCTGAAGTTGCCTGTGAATGTGGAGTTGGTGGCATGTGAAACCCGCATGTGGAGCATTCGTTTGTGTGGGATGCTGACCAAAGCTTCATTTCAGTCGTAGGCACACAAAGAGCACTAAGCATAGAGTGTGAAAACTGAGTTTCCTTGAGAGCTGCTTGGAAGCCTGATGGCGTGTGAAGTTAGTGAGCCAAATGGAGTTGTTCTCCCACAAGAACCACTCGGCTGATCCTTCTTCAATATGCCCTTCACCAACATGCAGTGTTTCCTTGATTGAATTAGCTCTCACACCAATATTTGCGTCTAGAGCCTTTGCATTGAGGGCTATCTGAAAACGGCTGTGGCGCTGAAGTTGCCTGTGAATGTGGAGTTGGTGGCATGTGAAACCCGCATGTGGAGCATTCGTTTGTGTGGGATGCTCTACCAGGTTCATTCCTAGATAATGCACTCAAAGGGCACTAAGCATAGAGTGTGAAAACTGAGTTTCCTTGAGAGCTGCTTGGAAGCCTGATGGTGTGTGAAGTTAGTGAGCCAAATGGAGTTGTTCTCCCACAAGAACCACTCGGCTGATCCTTCTTCAATATGCCCTTCACCAACATGCAGTGTTTCCTTGATTGAATTAGCTCTCACACCAATATTTGCGTCTAGAGCCTTTGCATTGAGGGCTATCTGAAAACGGCTGTGGCGCTGAAGTTGCCTGTGAATGTGGAGTTGGTGGCATGTGAAACCCGCATGTGGAGCATTCGTTTCTGTGGGATGCTCTACCAGGTTCATTTCAGTCCTAGCCATACAAAGGGCACTAAGCATAGAGTGTGAAAACTGAGTTTCCTTGAGAGCTGCTTGGAAGCCTGATGGTGTGTGAAGTTAGTGAGCCAAATGGAGTTGTTCTCCCACAAGAACCACTCGGCTGATCCTTCTTCAATATGCCCTTCACCAACATGCAGTGTTTCCTTGATTGAATTAGCTCTCACACCAATATTTGCGTCTAGAGCCTTTGCATTGAGGGCTATCTGAAAACGGCTGTGGCGCTGAAGTTGCCTGGTGAATGTGGAGTTGGTGGCATGTGAAACCCGCATGTGGAGCATTCGTGTGTGTGGGATGCTCTACCAGGTTCATTCCTAGATAATGCACTCAAAGGGCACTAAGCATAGAGTGTGAAAACTGAGTTTCCTTGAGAGCTGCTTGGAAGCCTGATGGTGTGTGAAGTTAGTGAGCCAAATGGAGTTGTTCTCCCACAAGAACCACTCGGCTGATCCTTCTTCAATATGCCCTTCACCAACATGCAGTGTTTTCTTGATTGAATTAGCTCTCACACCAATATTTGCGTCTAGAGCCTTTGCATTGAGGGCTATCTGAAAACGGCTGTGGCGCTGAAGTTGCCTGTGAATGTGGAGTTGGTGGCATGTGAAACCCGCATGTGGAGCATTCGTTTGTGTGGGATGCTCTACCAGGTTCATTCCTAGATAATGCACTCAAAGGGCACTAAGCATAGAGTGTGAAAACTGAGTTTCCTTGAGAGCTGCTTGGAAGCCTGATGGTGTGTGAAGTTAGTGAGCCAAATGGAGTTGTTCTCCCACAAGAACCACTCGGCTGATCCTTCTTCAATATGCCCTTCACCAACATGCAGTGTTTCCTTGATTGAATTAGCTCTCACACCAATATTTGCGTCTAGAGCCTTTGCATTGAGGGCTATCTGAAAACGGCTGTGGCGCTGAAGTTGCCTGTGAATGTGGAGTTGGTGGCATGTGAAACCCGCATGTGGAGCATTCGTTTGTGTGGGATGCTCTACCAGGTTCATTTCAGTCCTAGCCTTACAAAGGGCACTAAGCATAGAGTGTGAAAACTGAGTTTCCTTGAGAGCTGCTTGGAAGCCTGATGGTGTGTGAAGTTAGTGAGCCCAAATGGAGTTGTTCTCCCACAAGAACCACTCGGCTGATCCTTCTTCAATATGCCCTTCACCAACATGCAGTGTTTTCCTTGATTGAATTAGCTCTCACACCAATATTTGCGTCTAGAGCCTTTGCATTGAGGGCTATCTGAAAACGGCTGTGGCGCTGAAGTTGCCTGTGAATGTGGAGTTGGTGGCATGTGAAACCCGCATGTGGAGCATTCGTTTGTGTGGGATGCTGACCAAGCTTCATTTCAGTCGTAGGCACACAAAGAGCACTAAGCATAGAGTGTGAAAAACTGAGTTTCCTTGAGAGCTGCTTGGAAGCCTGATGGCGTGTGAAGTTAGTGAGCCAAATGGAGTTGTTCTCCCACAAGAACCACTCGGCTGATCCTTCTTCAATATGCCCTTCACCAACATGCAGTGTTTCCTTGATTGAATTAGCTCTCACACCAATATTTGCGTCTAGAGCCTTTGCATTGAGGGCTATCTGAAAACGGCTGTGGCGCTGAAGTTGCCTGTGAATGTGGAGTTGGTGGCATGTGAAACCCGCATGTGGAGCATTCGTTTGTGTGGGATGCTCTACCAGGTTCATTCCTAGATAATGCACTCAAAGGGCACTAAGCATAGAGTGTGAAAACTGAGTTTCCTTGAGAGCTGCTTGGAAGCCTGATGGTGTGTGAAGTTAGTGAGCCAAATGGAGTTGTTCTCCCACAAGAACCACTCGGCTGATCCTTCTTCAATATGCCCTTCACCAACATGCAGTGTTTCCTTGATTGAATTAGCTCTCACACCAATATTTGCGTCTAGAGCCTTTGCATTGAGGGCTATCTGAAAACGGCTGTGGCGCTGAAGTTGCCTGTGAATGTGGAGTTGGTGGCATGTGAAACCCGCATGTGGAGCATTCGTTTGTGTGGGATGCTCTACCAGGTTCATTCCTAGATAATGCACTCAAAGGGCACTAAGCATAGAGTGTGAAAACTGAGTTTCCTTGAGAGCTGCTTGGAAGCCTGATGGTGTGTGAAGTTAGTGAGCCAAATGGAGTTGTTTCTCCCACAAGAACCACTCGGCTGATCCTTCTTCAATATGCCCTTCACCAACATGCAGTGTTTCCTTGATTGAATTAGCTCTCACACCAATATTTGCGTCTAGAGCCTTTGCATTGAGGGCTATCTGAAAACGGCTGTGGCGCTGAAGTTGCCTGTGAATGTGGAGTTGGTGGCATGTGAAACCCGCATGTGGAGCATTCGTGTGTGTGGGATGCTCTACCAGGTTCATTTCAGTCCTAGCCATACAAAGGGCACTAAGCATAGAGTGTGAAAACTGAGTTTCCTTGAGAGCTTCTTGGAAGCCTGATGGCGTGTGAAGTTAGTGAGCCAAATGGAGTTGTTCTCCCACAAGAACCACTCGGCTGATCCTTCTTCAATATGCCCTTCACCAACATGCAGTGTTTCCTTGATTGAATTAGCTCTCACACCAATATTTGCGTCTAGAGCCTTTGCATTGAGGGCTATTTGAAAACGGCTGTGGCGCTGAAGTTGCCTGTGAATGTGGAGTTGGGTGGCATGTGAAACCCGCATGTGGAGCATTCGTTTGTGTGGGATGCTCTACCAGGTTCATTCCTAGATAATGCACTCAAAGGGCACTAAGCATAGAGTGTGAAAACTGAGTTTCCTTGAGAGCTGCTTGGAAGCCTGATGGTGTGTGAAGTTAGTGAGCCAAATGGAGTTGTTTTCCCACAAGAACCACACGGCTGATCCTTCTTCAATATGCCCTTCACCAACATGCAGTGTTTCCTTGATTGAATTAGCTCTCACACCAATATTTGCGTCTAGAGCCTTTGCATTGAGGGCTATCTGAAAACGGCTGTGGCGCTGAAGTTGCCTGTGAATGTGGAGTTGGTGGCATGTGAAACCCGCATGTGGAGCATTCGTTTGTGTGGGATGCTCTACCAGGTTCATTCCTAGATAATGCACTCAAAGGGCACTAAGCATAGAGTGTGAAAACTGAGTTTCCTTGAGAGCTGCTTGGAAGCCTGATGGTGTGTGAAGTTAGTGAGCCAAATGGAGTTGTTTTCCCACAAGAACCACACGGCTGATCCTTCTTCAATATGCCCTTCACCAACATGCAGTGTTTCCTTGATTGAATTAGCTCTCACACCGATATTTGCGTCTAGAGCCTTTGCATTGAGGGCTATCTGAAAACGGGCTGTGGCGCTGAAGTTGCCTGTGAATGTGGAGTTGGTGGCATGTGAAACCCGCATGTGGAGCATTCGTTTGTGTGGGATGCTCTACCAGGTTCATTCCTAGATAATGCACTCAAAGGGCACTAAGCATAGAGTGTGAAAACTGAGTTTCCTTGAGAGCTGCTTGGAAGCCTGATGGTGTGTGAAGTTAGTGAGCCAAATGGAGTTGTTCTCCCACAAGAACCACTCGGCTGATCCTTCTTCAATATGCCCTTCACCAACATGCAGTGTTTCCTTGATTGAATTAGCTCTCACACCAATATTTGCGTCTAGAGCCTTTGCATTGAGGGCTATCTGAAAACGGCTGTGGCGCTGAAGTTGCCTGTGAATGTGGAGTTGGTGGCATGTGAAACCCGCATGTGGAGCATTCGTTTGTGTGGGATGCTCTACCAGGTTCATTCCTAGATAATGCACTCAAAGGGCACTAAGCATAGAGAGTGTGAAAACTGAGTTTCCTTGAGAGCTGCTTGGAAGCCTGATGGTGTGTGAAGTTAGTGAGCCAAATGGAGTTGTTCTCCCACAAGAACCACTCGGCTGATCCTTCTTCAATATGCCCTTCACCAACATGCAGTGTTTCCTTGATTGAATTAGCTCTCACACCAATATTTGCGTCTAGAGCCTTTGCATTGAGGGCTATCTGAAAACGGCTGTGGCGCTGAAGTTGCCTGTGAATGTGGAGTTGGTGGCATGTGAAACCCGCATGTGGAGCATTCGTTTGTGTGGGATGCTCTACCAGGTTCATTTCAGTCCTAGCCTTACAAAGGGCACTAAGCATAGAGTGTGAAAACTGAGTTTCCTTGAGAGCTGCTTGGAAGCCTGATGGTGTGTGAAGTTAGTGAGCCAAATGGAGTTGTTCTCCCACAAGAACCACTCGGCTGATCCTTCTTCAATATGCCCTTCACCAACATGCAGTGTTTCCTTGATTGAATTAGCTCTCACACCAATATTTGCGTCTAGAGCCTTTGCATTGAGGGCTATCTGAAAACGGCTGTGGCGCTGAAGTTGCCTGTGAATGTGGAGTTGGTGGCATGTGAAACCCGCATGTGGAGCATTCGTTTGTGTGGGATGCTCTACCAGGTTCATTTCAGTCCTAGCCATACAAAGGGCACTAAGCATAGAGTGTGAAAACTGAGTTTCCTTGAGAGCTGCTTGGAAGCCTGATGGTGTGTGACGTTAGTGAGCCAAATGGAGTTGTTCTCCCACAAGAACCACTCGGCTGATCCTTCTTCAATATGCCCTTCACCAACATGCAGTGTTTCCTTGATTGAATTAGCTCTCACACCAATATTTGCGTCTAGAGCCTTTGCATTGAGGGCTATCTGAAAACGGCTGTGGCGCTGAAGTTGCCTGTGAATGTGGAGTTGGTGGCATGTGAAATCCGCATGTGGAGCATTCGTTTGTGTGGGATGCTCTACCAGGTTCATTCCGAGATAATGCACTCAAAGGGCACTAAGCATAGAGTGTGAAAACTGAGTTTCCTTGAGAGCTGCTTGGAAGCCTGATGGTGTGTGAAGTTAGTGAGCCAAATGGAGTTGTTCTCCCACAAGAACCACTCGGCTGATCCTTCTTCAATATGCCCTTCACCAACATGCAGTGTTTCCTTGATTGAATTAGCTCTCACACCAATATTTGCGTCTAGAGCCTTTGCATTGAGGGCTATCTGAAAACGGCTGTGGCGCTGAAGTTGCCTGTGAATGTGGAGTTGGTGGCATGTGAAACCCGCATGTGGAGCATTCGTTTGTGTGGGATGCTCTACCAGGTTCATTTCAGTCCTAGCCATACAAAGTGCACTAAGCATAGAGTGTGAAAACTGAGTTTCCTTGAGAGCTGCTTGGAAGCCTGATGGTGTGTGAAGTTAGTGAGCCAAATGGAGTTGTTCTCCCACAAGAACCACTCGGCTGATCCTTCTTCAATATGCCCTTCACCAACATGCAGTGTTTCCTTGATTGAATTAGCTCTCACACCAATATTTGCGTCTAGAGCCTTTGCATTGAGGGCTATCTGAAAACGGCTGTGGCGCTGAAGTTGCCTGTGAATGTGGAGTTGGTGGCATGTGAAACCCGCATGTGGAGCATTCGTTTGTGTGGGATGCTCTACCAGGTTCATTCCTAGATAATGCACTCAAAGGGCACTAAGCATAGAGTGTGAAAACTGAGTTTCCTTGAGAGCTGCTTGGAAGCCTGATGGTGTGTGAAGTTAGTGAGCCAAATGGAGTTGTTCTCCCACAAGAACCACTCGGCTGATCCTTCTTCAATATGCCCTTCACCAACATGCAGTGTTTCCTTGATTGAATTAGCTCTCACACCAATATTTGCGTCTAGAGCCTTTGCATTGAGGGCTATCTGAAAACGGCTGTGGCGCTGAAGTTGCCTGTGAATGTGGAGTTGGTGGCATGTGAAACCCGCATGTGGAGCATTCGTTTGTGTGGGATGCTCTACCAGGTTCATTTCAGTCCTAGCCATACAAAGGGCACTAAGCATAGAGTGTGAAAACTGAGTTTCCTTGAGAGCTGCTTGGAAGCCTGATGGTGTGTGAAGTTAGTGAGCCAAATGGAGTTGTTCTCCCACAAGAACCACTCGGCTGATCCTTCTTCAATATGCCCTTCACCAACATGCAGTGTTTCCTTGATTGAATTAGCTCTCACACCAATATTTGCGTCTAGAGCCTTTGCATTGAGGGCTATCTGAAAACGGCTGTGGCGCTGAAGTTGCCTGTGAATGTGGAGTTGGTGGCATGTGAAACCCGCATGTGGAGCATTCGTTTGTGTGGGATGCTCTACCAGGTTCATTCCTAGATAATGCACTCAAAGGGCACTAAGCATAGAGTGTGAAAACTGAGTTTCCTTGAGAGCTGCTTGGAAGCCTGATGGTGTGTGAAGTTAGTGAGCCAAATGGAGTTGTTCTCCCACAAGAACCACTCGGCTGATCCTTCTTCAATATGCCCTTCACCAACATGCAGTGTTTCCTTGATTGAATTAGCTCTCACACCAATATTTGCGTCTAGAGCCTTTGCATTGAGGGCTATCTGAAAACGGCTGTGGCGCTGAAGTTGCCTGTGAATGTGGAGTTGGTGGCATGTGAAACCCGCATGTGGAGCATTCGTTTGTGTGGGATGCTCTACCAGGTTCATTCCTAGATAATGCACTCAAAGGGCACTAAGCATAGAGTGTGAAAACTGAGTTTCCTTGAGAGCTGCTTGGAAGCCTGATGGTGTGTGAAGTTAGTGAGCCAAATGGAGTTGTTCTCCCACAAGAACCACTCGGCTGATCCTTCTTCAATATGCCCTTCACCAACATGCAGTGTTTCCTTGATTGAATTAGCTCTCACACCAATATTTGTGTCTAGAGCCTTTGCATTGAGGGCTATCTGAAAACGGCTGTGGCGCTGAAGTTGCCTGTGAATGTGGAGTTGGTGGCATGTGAAACCCGCATGTGGAGCATTCGTTTGTGTGGGATGCTCTACCAGGTTCATTTCAGTCCTAGCCATACAAAGTGCACTAAGCATAGAGTGTGAAAACTGAGTTTCCTTGAGAGCTGCTTGGAAGCCTGATGGTGTGTGAAGTTAGTGAGCCAAATGGAGTTGTTCTCCCACAAGAACCACTCGGCTGATCCTTCTTCAATATGCCCTTCACCAACATGCAGTGTTTCCTTGATTGAATTAGCTCTCACACCAATATTTGCGTCTAGAGCCTTTGCATTGAGGGCTATCTGAAAACGGCTGTGGCGCTGAAGTTGCCTGTGAATGTGGAGTTGGTGGCATGTGAAACCCGCATGTGGAGCATTCGTTTGTGTGGGATGCTCTACCAGGTTCATTCCTAGATAATGCACTCAAAGGGCACTAAGCATAGAGTGTGAAAACTGAGTTTCCTTGAGAGCTGCTTGGAAGCCTGATGGTGTGTGAAGTTAGTGAGCCAAATGGAGTTGTTCTCCCACAAGAACCACTCGGCTGATCCTTCTTCAATATGCCCTTCACCAACATGCAGTGTTTCCTTGATTGAATTAGCTCTCACACCAATATTTGCGTCTAGAGCCTTTGCGTTGAGGGCTATCTGAAAACGGCTGTGGCGCTGAAGTTGCCTGTGAATGTGGAGTTGGTGGCATGTGAAACCCGCATGTGGAGCATTCGTTTGTGTGGGATGCTCTACCAGGTTCATTCCTAGATAATGCACTCAAAGGGCACTAAGCATAGAGTGTGAAAACTGAGTTTCCTTGAGAGCTGCTTGGAAGCCTGATGGTGTGTGAAGTTAGTGAGCCAAATGGAGTTGTTCTCCCACAAGAACCACTCGGCTGATCCTTCTTCTATATGCCCTTCACCAACATGCAGTGTTTCCTTGATTGAATTAGCTCTCACACCAATATTTGCGTCTAGAGCCTTTGCATTGAGGGCTATCTGAAAACGGCTGTGGCGCTGAAGTTGCCTGTGAATGTGGAGTTGGTGGCATGTGAAACCCGCATGTGGAGCATTCGTTTGTGTGTGATGCTCTACCAGGTTCATTTCAGTCCTAGCCATACAAAGGGCACTAAGCATAGAGTGTGAAAACTGAGTTTCCTTGAGAGCTGCTTGGAAGCCTGATGGTGTGTGAAGTTAGTGAGCCAAATGGAGTTGTTCTCCCACAAGAACCACTCGGCTGATCCTTCTTCAATATGCCCTTCACCAACATGCAGTGTTTCCTTGATTGAATTAGCTCTCACACCAATATTTGCGTCTAGAGCCTTTGCATTGAGGGCTATCTGAAAACGGCTGTGGCGCTGAAGTTGCCTGTGAATGTGGAGTTGGTGGCATGTGAAACCCGCATGTGGAGCATTCGTTTGTGTGGGATGCTCTACCAGGTTCATTTCAGTCCTAGCCATACAAAGTGCACTAAGCATAGAGTGTGAAAACTGAGTTTCCTTGAGAGCTGCTTGGAAGCCTGATGGTGTGTGAAGTTAGTGAGCCAAATGGAGTTGTTCTCCCACAAGAACCACTCGGCTGATCCTTCTTCAATATGCCCTTCACCAACATGCAGTGTTTCCTTGATTGAATTAGCTCTCACACCAATATTTGCGTCTAGAGCCTTTGCATTGAGGGCTATCTGAAAACGGCTGTGGCGCTGAAGTTGCCTGTGAATGTGGAGTTGGTGGCATGTGAAACCCGCATGTGGAGCATTCGTTTGTGTGGGATGCTCTACCAGGTTCATTCCTAGATAATGCACTCAAAGGGCACTAAGCATAGAGTGTGAAAACTGAGTTTCCTTGAGAGCTGCTTGGAAGCCTGATGGTGTGTGAAGTTAGTGAGCCAAATGGAGTTGTTCTCCCACAAGAACCACTCGGCTGATCCTTCTTCAATATGCCCTTCACCAACATGCAGTGTTTCCTTGATTGAATTAGCTCTCACACCAATATTTGCGTCTAGAGCCTTTGCATTGAGGGCTATCTGAAAATGGCTGTGGCGCTGAAGTTGCCTGTGAATGTGGAGTTGGTGGCATGTGAAACCCGCATGTGGAGCATTCGTTTGTGTGGGATGCTCTACCAGGTTCATTTCAGTCCTAGCCATACAAAGGGCACTAAGCATAGAGTGTGAAAACTGAGTTTCCTTGAGAGCTGCTTGGAAGCCTGATGGTGTGTGAAGTTAGTGAGCCAAATGGAGTTGTTCTCCCACAAGAACCACTCGGCTGATCCTTCTTCAATATGCCCTTCACCAACATGCAGTGTTTCCTTGATTGAATTAGCTCTCACACCAATATTTGCGTCTAGAGCCTTTGCATTGAGGGCTATCTGAAAACGGCTGTGGCGCTGAAGTTGCCTGTGAATGTGGAGTTGGTGGCATGTGAAACCCGCATGTGGAGCATTCGTTTGTGTGGGATGCTCTACCAGGTTCATTTCAGTCCTAGCCATACAAAGTGCACTAAGCATAGAGTGTGAAAACTGAGTTTCCTTGAGAGCTGCTTGGAAGCCTGATGGTGTGTGAAGTTAGTGAGCCAAATGGAGTTGTTCTCCCACAAGAACCACTCGGCTGATCCTTCTTCAATATGCCCTTCACCAACATGCAGTGTTTCCTTGATTGAATTAGCTCTCACACCAATATTTGCGTCTAGAGCCTTTGCATTGAGGGCTATCTGAAAACAGCTGTGGCGCTGAAGTTGCCTGTGAATGTGGAGTTGGTGGCATGTGAAACCCGCATGTGGAGCATTCGTTTGTGTGGGATGCTCTACCAGGTTCATTTCAGTCCTAGCCATACAAAGGGCACTAAGCATAGAGTGTGAAAACTGAGTTTCCTTGAGAGCTGCTTGGAAGCCTGATGGTGTGTGAAGTTAGTGAGCCAAATGGAGTTGTTCTCCCACAAGAACCACTCGGCTGATCCTTCTTCAATATGCCCTTCACCAACATGCAGTGTTTCCTTGATTGAATTAGCTCTCACACCAATATTTGCGTCTAGAGCCTTTGCATTGAGGGCTATCTGAAAACGGCTGTGGCGCTGAAGTTGCCTGTGAATGTGGAGTTGGTGGCATGTGAAACCCGCATGTGGAGCATTCGTTTGTGTGGGATGCTCTACCAGGTTCATTTCAGTCCTAGCCATACAAAGGGCACTAAGCATAGAGTGTGAAAACTGAGTTTCCTTGAGAGCTGCTTGGAAGCCTGATGGTGTGTGAAGTTAGTGAGCCAAATGGAGTTGTTCTCCCACAAGAACCACTCGGCTGATCCTTCTTCAATATGCCCTTCACCAACATGCAGTGTTTCCTTGATTGAATTAGCTCTCACACCAATATTTGCGTCTAGAGCCTTTGCATTGAGGGCTATCTGAAAACGGCTGTGGCGCTGAAGTTGCCTGTGAATGTGGAGTTGGTGGCATGTGAAACCCGCATGTGGAGCATTCGTTTGTGTGGGATGCTCTACCAGGTTCATTTCAGTCCTAGCCATACAAAGGGCACTAAGCATAGAGTGTGAAAACTGAGTTTCCTTGAGAGCTGCTTGGAAGCCTGATGGCGTGTGAAGTTAGTGAGCCAAATGGAGTTGTTCTCCCACAAGAACCACTCGGCTGATCCTTCTTCAATATGCCCTTCACCAACATGCAGTGTTTCCTTGATTGAATTAGCTCTCACACCAATATTTGCGTCTAGAGCCTTTGCATTGAGGGCTATCAGAAAACGGCTGTGGCGCTGAAGTTGCCTGTGAATGTGGAGTTGGTGGCATGTGAAACCCGCATGTGGAGCATTCGTTTGTGTGGGATGCTCTACCAGGGTCATTTCAGTCCTAGCCATACAAAGGGCACTAAGCATAGAGTGTGAAAACTGAGTTTCCTTGAGAGCTGCTTGGAAGCCTGATGGTGTGTGAAGTTAGTGAGCCAAATGGAGTTGTTCTCCCACAAGAACCACTCGGCTGATCCTTCTTCAATATGCCCTTCACCAACATGCAGTGTTTCCTTGATTGAATTAGCTCTCACACCAATATTTGCGTCTAGAGCCTTTGCATTGAGGGCTATCTGAAAACGGCTGTGGCGCTGAAGTTGCCTGTGAATGTGGAGTTGGTGGCATGTGAAACCCGCATGTGGAGCATTCGTTTGTGTGGGATGCTCTACCAGGTTCATTCCTAGATAATGCACTCAAAGGGCACTAAGCATAGAGTGTGAAAACTGAGTTTCCTTGAGAGCTGCTTGGAAGCCTGATGGTGTGTGAAGTTAGTGAGCCAAATGGAGTTGTTCTCCCACAAGAACCACTCGGCTGATCCTTCTTCAATATGCCCTTCACCAACATGCAGTGTTTCCTTGATTGAATTAGCTCTCACACCAATATTTGCGTCTAGAGCCTTTGCATTGAGGGCTATCTGAAAACGGCTGTGGCGCTGAAGTTGCCTGTGAATGTGGAGTTGGTGGCATGTGAAACCCGCATGTGGAGCATTCGTTTGTGTGGGATGCTCTACCAGGTTCATTTCAGTCCTAGCCATACAAAGGGCACTAAGCATAGAGTGTGAAAACTGAGTTTCCTTGAGAGCTGCTTGGAAGCCTGATGGCGTGTGAAGTTAGTGAGCCAAATGGAGTTGTTCTCCCACAAGAACCACTCGGCTGATCCTTCTTCAATATGCCCTTCACCAACATGCAGTGTTTCCTTGATTGAATTAGCTCTCACACCAATATTTGCGTCTAGAGCCTTTGCATTGAGGGCTATCTGAAAACGGCTGTGGCGCTGAAGTTGCCTGTGAATGTGGAGTTGGTGGCATGTGAAACCCGCATGTGGAGCATTCGTTTGTGTGGGATGCTCTACCAGGTTCATTTCAGTCCTAGCCATACAAAGGGCACTAAGCATAGAGTGTGAAAACTGAGTTTCCTTGAGAGCTGATTGGAAGCCTGATGGTGTGTGAAGTTAGTGAGCCAAATGGAGTTGTTCTCCCACAAGAACCACTCGGCTGATCCTTCTTCAATATGCCCTTCACCAACATGCAGTGTTTCCTTGATTGAATTAGCTCTCACACCAATATTTGCGTCTAGAGCCTTTGCATTGAGGGCTATCTGAAAACGGCTGTGGCGCTGAAGTTGCCTGTGAATGTGGAGTTGGTGGCATGTGAAACCCGCATGTGGAGCATTCGTTTGTGTGGGATGCTCTACCAGGTTCATTCCTAGATAATGCACTCAAAGGGCACTAAGCATAGAGTGTGAAAACTGAGTTTCCTTGAGAGCTGCTTGGAAGCCTGATGGTGTGTGAAGTTAGTGAGCCAAATGGAGTTGTTCTCCCACAAGAACCACTCGGCTGATCCTTCTTCAATATGCCCTTCACCAACATGCAGTGTTTCCTTGATTGAATTAGCTCTCACACCAATATTTGCGTCTAGAGCCTTTGCATTGAGGGCTATCTGAAAACGGCTGTGGCGCTGAAGTTGCCTGTGAATGTGGAGTTGGTGGCATGTGAAACCCGCATGTGGAGCATTCGTTTGTGTGGGATGCTCTACCAGGTTCATTTCAGTCCTAGCCATACAAAGGGCACTAAGCATAGAGTGTGAAAACTGAGTTTCCTTGAGAGCTGCTTGGAAGCCTGATGGTGTGTGAAGTTAGTGAGCCAAATGGAGTTGTTCTCCCACAAGAACCACTCGGCTGATCCTTCTTCAATATGCCCTTCACCAACATGCAGTGTTTCCTTGATTGAATTAGCTCTCACACCAATATTTGCGTCTAGAGCCTTTGCATTGAGGGCTATCTGAAAACGGCTGTGGCGCTGAAGTTGCCTGTGAATGTGGAGTTGGTGGCATGTGAAACCCGCATGTGGAGCATTCGTTTGTGTGGGATGCTCTACCAGGTTCATTCCTAGATAATGCACTCAAAGGGCACTAAGCATAGAGTGTGAAAACTGAGTTTCCTTGAGAGCTGCTTGGAAGCCTGATGGTGTGTGAAGTTAGTGAGCCAAATGGAGTTGTTCTCCCACAAGAACCACTCGGCTGATCCTTCTTCAATATGCCCTTCACCAACATGCAGTGTTTCCTTGATTGAATTAGCTCTCACACCAATATTTGTGTCTAGAGCCTTTGCATTGAGGGCTATCTGAAAACGGCTGTGGCGCTGAAGTTGCCTGTGAATGTGGAGTTGGTGACATGTGAAACCCGCATGTGGAGCATTCGTTTGTGTGGGATGCTCTACCAGGTTCATTTCAGTCCTAGCCATACAAAGGGCACTAAGCATAGAGTGTGAAAACTGAGTTTCCTTGAGAGCTGCTTGGAAGCCTGATGGTGTGTGAAGTTAGTGAGCCAAATGGAGTTGTTCTCCCACAAGAACCACTCGGCTGATCCTTCTTCAATATGCCCTTCACCAACATGCAGTGTTTCCTTGATTGAATTAGCTCTCACACCAATATTTGCGTCTAGAGCCTTTGCATTGAGGGCTATCTGAAAACGGCTGTGGCGCTGAAGTTGCCTGTGAATGTGGAGTTGGTGGCATGTGAAACCCGCATGTGGAGCATTCGTTTGTGTGGGATGCTCTACCAGGTTCATTCCTAGATAATGCACTCAAAGGGCACTAAGCATAGAGTGTGAAAACTGAGTTTCCTTGAGAGCTGCTTGGAAGCCTGATGGTGTGTGAAGTTAGTGAGCCAAATGGAGTTGTTCTCCCACAAGAACCACTCGGCTGATCCTTCTTCAATATGCCCTTCACCAACATGCAGTGTTTCCTTGATTGAATTAGCTCTCACACCAATATTTGCGTCTAGAGCCTTTGCATTGAGGGCTATCTGAAAACGGCTGTGGCGCTGAAGTTGCCTGTGAATGTGGAGTTGATGGCATGTGAAACCCGCATGTGGAGCATTCGTTTGTGTGGGATGCTCTACCAGGTTCATTCCTAGATAATGCACTCAAAGGGCACTAAGCATAGAGTGTGAAAACTGAGTTTCCTTGAGAGCTGCTTGGAAGCCTGATGGTGTGTGAAGTTAGTGAGCCAAATGGAGTTGTTCTCCCACAAGAACCACTCGGCTGATCCTTCTTCAATATGCCCTTCACCAACATGCAGTGTTTCCTTGATTGAATTAGCTCTCACACCAATATTTGTGTCTAGAGCCTTTGCATTGAGGGCTATCTGAAAACGGCTGTGGCGCTGAAGTTGCCTGTGAATGTGGAGTTGGTGGCATGTGAAACCCGCATGTGGAGCATTCGTTTGTGTGGGATGCTCTACCAGGGTCATTTCAGTCCTAGCCATACAAAGGGCACTAAGCATAGAGTGTGAAAACTGAGTTTCCTTGAGAGCTGCTTGGAAGCCTGATGGTGTGTGAAGTTAGTGAGCCAAATGGAGTTGTTCTCCCACAAGAACCACTCGGCTGATCCTTCTTCAATATGCCCTTCACCAACATGCAGTGTTTCCTTGATTGAATTAGCTCTCACACCAATATTTGCGTCTAGAGCCTTTGCATTGAGGGCTATCTGAAAACGGCTGTGGCGCTGAAGTTGCCTGTGAATGTGGAGTTGGTGGCATGTGAAACCCGCATGTGGAGCATTCGTTTGTGTGGGATGCTCTACCAGGTTCATTCCTAGATAATGCACTCAAAGGGCACTAAGCATAGAGTGTGAAAACTGAGTTTCCTTGAGAGCTGCTTGGAAGCCTGATGGTGTGTGAAGTTAGTCAGCCAAATGGAGTTGTTCTCCCACAAGAACCACTCGGCTGATCCTTCTTCAATATGCCCTTCACCAACATGCAGTGTTTCCTTGATTGAATTAGCTCTCACACCAATATTTGCGTCTAGAGCCTTTGCATTGAGGGCTATCTGAAAACGGCTGTGGCGCTGAAGTTGCCTGTGAATGTGGAGTTCGTGGCATGTGAAACCCGCATGTGGAGCATTCGTTTGTGTGGGATGCTCTACCAGGTTCATTCCTAGATAATGCACTCAAACGGCACTAAGCATAGAGTGTGAAAACTGAGTTTCCTTGAGAGCTGCTTGGAAGCCTGATGGTGTGTGAAGTTAGTGAGCCAAATGGAGTTGTTCTCCCACAAGAACCACTCGGCTGATCCTTCTTCAATATGCCCTTCACCAACATGCAGTGTTTCCTTGATTGAATTAGCTCTCACACCAATATTTGCGTCTAGAGCCTTTGCATTGAGGGCTATCTGAAAACGGCTGTGGCGCTGAAGTTGCCTGTGAATGTGGAGTTGGTGGCATGTGAAACCCGCATGTGGAGCATTCGTTTGTGTGGGATGCTGTACCAGGTTCCTTTCAGTCCTAGCCATACAAAGGGCACTAAGCATAGAGTGTGAAAACTGAGTTTCCTTGAGAGCTGCTTGGAAGCCTGATGGCGTGTGAAGTTAGTGAGCCAAATGGAGTTGTTCTCCCACAAGAACCACTCGGCTGATCCTTCTTCAATATGCCCTTCACCAACATGCAGTGTTTCCTTGATTGAATTAGCTCTCACACCAATATTTGCGTCTAGAGCCTTTGCATTGAGGGCTATCTGAAAACGGCTGTGGCGCTGAAGTTGCCTGTGAATGTGGAGTTGGTGGCATGTGAAACCCGCATGTGGAGCATTCGTTTGTGTGGGATGCTCTACCAGGTTCATTTCAGTCCTAGCCATACAAAGGGCACTAAGCATAGAGTGTGAAAACTGAGTTTCCTTGAGAGCTGATTGGAAGCCTGATGGTGTGTGAAGTTAGTGAGCCAAATGGAGTTGTTCTCCCACAAGAACCACTCGGCTGATCCTTCTTCAATATGCCCTTCACCAACATGCAGTGTTTCCTTGATTGAATTAGCTCTCACACCAATATTTGCGTCTAGAGCCTTTGCATTGAGGGCTATCTGAAAACGGCTGTGGCGCTGAAGTTGCCTGTGAATGTGGAGTTGGTGGCATGTGAAACCCGCATGTGGAGCATTCGTTTGTGTGGGATGCTCTACCAGGTTCATTCCTAGATAATGCACTCAAAGGGCACTAAGCATAGAGTGTGAAAACTGAGTTTCCTTGAGAGCTGCTTGGAAGCCTGATGGTGTGTGAAGTTAGTGAGCCAAATGGAGTTGTTCTCCCACAAGAACCACTCGGCTGATCCTTCTTCAATATGCCCTTCACCAACATGCAGTGTTTCCTTGATTGAATTAGCTCTCACACCAATATTTGCGTCTAGAGCCTTTGCATTGAGGGCTATCTGAAAACGGCTGTGGCGCTGAAGTTGCCTGTGAATGTGGAGTTGGTGGCATGTGAAACCCGCATGTGGAGCATTCGTTTGTGTGGGATGCTCTACCAGGTTCATTTCAGTCCTAGCCATACAAAGGGCACTAAGCATAGAGTGTGAAAACTGAGTTTCCTTGAGAGCTGCTTGGAAGCCTGATGGTGTGTGAAGTTAGTGAGCCAAATGGAGTTGTTCTCCCACAAGAACCACTCGGCTGATCCTTCTTCAATATGCCCTTCACCAACATGCAGTGTTTCCTTGATTGAATTAGCTCTCACACCAATATTTGCGTCTAGAGCCTTTGCATTGAGGGCTATCTGAAAACGGCTGTGGCGCTGAAGTTGCCTGTGAATGTGGAGTTGGTGGCATGTGAAACCCGCATGTGGAGCATTCGTTTGTGTGGGATGCTCTACTAGGTTCATTCCTAGATAATGCACTCAAAGGGCACTAAGCATAGAGTGTGAAAACTGAGTTTCCTTGAGAGCTGCTTGGAAGCCTGATGGTGTGTGAAGTTAGTGAGCCAAATGGAGTTGTTCTCCCACAAGAACCACTCGGCTGATCCTTCTTCAATATGCCCTTCACCAACATGCAGTGTTTCCTTGATTGAATTAGCTCTCACACCAATATTTGCGTCTAGAGCCTTTGCATTGAGGGCTATCTGAAAACGGCTGTGGCGCTGAAGTTGCCTGTGAATGTGGAGTTGGTGGCATGTGAAACCCGCATGTGGAGCATTCGTTTGTGTGGGATGCTCTACCAGGTTCATTCCTAGATAATGCACTCAAAGGGCACTAAGCTTAGAGTGTGAAAACTGAGTTTCCTTGAGAGCTGCTTGGAAGCCTGATGGTGTGTGAAGTTAGTCAGCCAAATGGAGTTGTTCTCCCACAAGAACCACTCGGCTGATCCTTCTTCAATATGCCCTTCACCAACATGCAGTGTTTCCTTGATTGAATTAGCTCTCACACCAATATTTGCGTCTAGAGCCTTTGCATTGAGGGCTATCTGAAAACGGCTGTGGCGCTGAAGTTGCCTGTGAATGTGGAGTTGGTGGCATGTGAAACCCGCATGTGGAGCATTCGTTTGTGTGGGATGCTCTACCAGGTTCATTCCTAGATAATGCACTCAAAGGGCACTAAGCATAGAGTGTGAAAACTGAGTTTCCTTGAGAGCTGCTTGGAAGCCTGATGGTGTGTGAAGTTAGTGAGCCAAATGGAGTTGTTCTCCCACAAGAACCACTCGGCTGATCCTTCTTCAATATGCCCTTCACCAACATGCAGTGTTTCCTTGATTGAATTAGCTCTCACACCAATATTTCTGTCTAGAGCCTTTGCATTGAGGGCTATCTGAAAACGGCTGTGGCGCTGAAGTTGCCTGTGAATGTGGAGTTGGTGACATGTGAAACCCGCATGTGGAGCATTCGTTTGTGTGGGATGCTCTACCAGGTTCATTTCAGTCCTAGCCATACAAAGGGCACTAAGCATAGAGTGTGAAAACTGAGTTTCCTTGAGAGCTGCTTGGAAGCCTGATGGTGTGTGAAGTTAGTGAGCCAAATGGAGTTGTTCTCCCACAAGAACCACTCGGCTGATCCTTCTTCAATATGCCCTTCACCAACATGCAGTGTTTCCTTGATTGAATTAGCTCTCACACCAATATTTGCATCTAGAGCCTTTGCATTGAGGGCTATCTGAAAACGGCTGTGGCGCTGAAGTTGCCTGTGAATGTGGAGTTGGTGGCATGTGAAACCCGCATGTGGAGCATTCGTTTGTGTGGGATGCTCTACCAGGTTCATTCCTAGATAATGCACTCAAAGGGCACTAAGCATAGAGTGTGAAAACTGAGTTTCCTTGAGAGCTGCTTGGAAGCCTGATGGTGTGTGAAGTTAGTGAGCCAAATGGAGTTGTTCTCCCACAAGAACCACTCGGCTGATCCTTCTTCAATATGCCCTTCACCAACATGCAGTGTTTCCTTGATTGAATTAGCTCTCACACCAATATTTGCGTCTAGAGCCTTTGCATTGAGGGCTATCTGAAAACGGCTGTGGCGCTGAAGTTGCCTGTGAATGTGGAGTTGGTGGCATGTGAAACCCGCATGTGGAGCATTCGTTTGTGTGGGATGCTCTACCAGGTTCATTTCAGTCCTAGCCATACAAAGGGCACTAAGCATAGAGTGTGAAAACTGAGTTTCCTTGAGAGCTGCTTGGAAGCCTGATGGTGTGTGAAGTTAGTGAGCCAAATGGAGTTGTTCTCCCACAAGAACCACTCGGCTGATCCTTCTTCAATATGCCCTTCACCAACATGCAGTGTTTCCTTGATTGAATTAGCTCTCACACCAATATTTGCGTCTAGAGCCTTTGCATTGAGGGCTATCTGAAAACGGCTGTGGCGCTGAAGATGCCTGTGAATGTGGAGTTGGTGGCATGTGAAACCCGCATGTGGAGCATTCGTTTGTGTGGGATGCTCTACCAGGTTCATTTCAGTCCTAGCCATACAAAGGGCACTAAGCATAGAGTGTGAAAACTGAGTTTCCTTGAGAGCTGCTTGGAAGCCTGATGGTGTGTGAAGTTAGTGAGCCAAATGGAGTTGTTCTCCCACAAGAACCACTCGGCTGATCCTTCTTCAATATGCCCTTCACCAACCTGCAGTGTTTCCTTGATTGAATTAGCTCTCACACCAATATTTGCGTCTAGAGCCTTTGCATTGAGGGCTATCTGAAAACGGCTGTGGCGCTGAAGTTGCCTGTGAATGTGGAGTTGGTGGCATGTGAAACCCGCATGTGGAGCATTCGTTTGTGTGGGATGCTCTACCAGGTTCATTCCTAGATAATGCATTCAAAGGGCACTAAGCATAGAGTGTGAAAACTGAGTTTCCTTGAGAGCTGCTTGGAAGCCTGATGGTGTGTGAAGTTAGTGAGCCAAATGGAGTTGTTCTCCCACAAGAACCACTCGGCTGATCCTTCTTCAATATGCCCTTCACCAACATGCAGTGTTTCCTTGATTGAATTAGCTCTCACACCAATATTTGCGTCTAGAGCCTTTGCATTGAGGGCTATCTGAAAACGGCTGTGGCGCTGAAGTTGCCTGTGAATGTGGAGTTGGTGGCATGTGAAACCCGCATGTGGAGCATTCGTTTGTGTGGGATGCTCTACCAGGTTCATTTCAGTCCTAGCCATACAAAGGGCACTAAGCATAGAGTGTGAAAACTGAGTTTCCTTGAGAGCTGCTTGGAAGCCTGATGGTGTGTGAAGTTAGTGAGCCAAATGGAGTTGTTCTCCCACAAGAACCACTCGTCTGATCCTTCTTCAATATGCCCTTCACCAACATGCAGTGTTTCCTTGATTGAATTAGCTCTCACACCAATATTTGCGTCTAGAGCCTTTGCATTGAGGGCTATCTGAAAACGGCTGTGGCGCTGAAGTTGCCTGTGAATGTGGAGTTGGTGGCATGTGAAACCCGCATGTGGAGCATTCGTTTGTGTGGGATGCTCTACCAGGTTCATTCCTAGATAATGCACTCAAAGGGCACTAAGCATAGAGTGTGAAAACTGAGTTTCCTTGAGAGCTGCTTGGAAGCCTGATGGTGTGTGAAGTTAGTGAGCCAAATGGAGTTGTTCTCCCACAAGAACCACTCGGCTGATCCTTCTTCAATATGCCCTTCACCAACATGCAGTGTTTCCTTGATTGAATTAGCTCTCACACCAATATTTGCGTCTAGAGCCTTTGCATTGAGGGCTATCTGAAAACGGCTGTGGCGCTGAAGTTGCCTGTGAATGTGGAGTTGGTGGCATGTGAAACCCGCATGTGGAGCATTCGTTTGTGTGGGATGCTCTACCAGGTTCATTTCATTCCTAGCCATACAAAGGGCACTAAGCATAGAGTGTGAAAACTGAGTTTCCTTGAGAGCTGCTTGGAAGCCTGATGGTGTGTGAAGTTAGTGAGCCAAATGGAGTTGTTCTCCCACAAGAACCACTCGGCTGATCCTTCTTCAATATGCCCTTCACCAACATGCAGTGTTTCCTTGATTGAATTAGCTCTCACACCAATATTTGCGTCTAGAGCCTTTGCATTGAGGGCTATCTGAAAACGGCTGTGGCGCTGAAGTTGCCTGTGAATGTGGAGTTGGTGGCATGTGAAACCCGCATGTGGAGCATTCGTTTGTGTGGGATGCTCTACCAGGTTCATTCCTAGATAATGCACTCAAAGGGCACTAAGCATAGAGTGTGAAAACTGAGTTTCCTTGAGAGCTGCTTGGAAGCCTGATGGTGTGTGAAGTTAGTGAGCCAAATGGAGTTGTTCTCCCACAAGAACCACTCGGCTGATCCTTCTTCAATATGCCCTTCACCAACATGCAGTGTTTCCTTGATTGAATTAGCTCTCACACCAATATTTGCGTCTAGAGCCTTTGCATTGAGGGCTATCTGAAAACGGCTGTGGCGCTGAAGTTGCCTGTGAATGTGGAGTTGGTGGCATGTGAAACCCGCATGTGGAGCATTCGTTTGTGTGGGATGCTCTACCAGGTTCATTCCTAGATAATGCACTCAAAGGGCACTAAGCATAGAGTGTGAAAACTGAGTTTCCTTGAGAGCTGCTTGGAAGCCTGATGGTGTGTGAAGTTAGTGAGCCAAATGGAGTTGTTCTCCCACAAGAACCACTCCTCTGATCCTTCTTCAATATGCCCTTCACCAACATGCAGTGTTTCCTTGATTGAATTAGCTCTCACACCAATATTTGTGTCTAGAGCCTTTGCATTGAGGGCTATCTGAAAACGGCTGTGGCGCTGAAGTTGCCTGTGAATGTGGAGTTGGTGGCATGTGAAACCCGCATGTGGAGCATTCGTTTGTGTGGGATGCTCTACCAGGTTCATTTCAGTCCTAGCCATACAAAGGGCACTAAGCATAGAGTGTGAAAACTGAGTTTCCTTGAGAGCTGCTTGGAAGCCTGATGGTGTGTGAAGTTAGTGAGCCAAATGGAGTTGTTCTCCCACAAGAACCACTCGGCTGATCCTTCTTCAATATGCCCTTCACCAACATGCAGTGTTTCCTTGATTGAATTAGCTCTCACACCAATATTTGCGTCTAGAGCCTTTGCATTGAGGGCTATCTGAAAACGGCTGTGGCGCTGAAGTTGCCTGTGAATGTGGAGTTGGTGGCATGTGAAACCCGCATGTGGAGCATTCGTTTGTGTGGGATGCTCTACCAGGTTCATTCCTAGATAATGCACTCAAAGGGCACTAAGCATAGAGTGTGAAAACTGAGTTTCCTTGAGAGCTGCTTGGAAGCCTGATGGTGTGTGAAGTTAGTGAGCCAAATGGAGTTGTTCTCCCACAAGAACCACTCGGCTGATCCTTCTTCAATATGCCCTTCACCAACATGCAGTGTTTCCTTGATTGAATTAGCTCTCACACCAATATTTGCGTCTAGAGCCTTTGCATTGAGGGCTATCTGAAAACGGCTGTGGCGCTGAAGTTGCCTGTGAATGTGGAGTTGGTGGCATGTGAAACCCGCATGTGGAGCATTCGTTTGTGTGGGATGCTCTACCAGGTTCATTCCTAGATAATGCACTCAAAGGGCACTAAGCATAGAGTGTGAAAACTGAGTTTCCTTGAGAGCTGCTTGGAAGCCTGATGGTGTGTGAAGTTAGTGAGCCAAATGGAGTTGTTCTCCCACAAGAACCACTCGGCTGATCCTTCTTCAATATGCCCTTCACCAACATGCAGTGTTTCCTTGATTGAATTAGCTCTCACACCAATATTTGTGTCTAGAGCCTTTGCATTGAGGGCTATCTGAAAACGGCTGTGGCGCTGAAGTTGCCTGTGAATGTGGAGTTGGTGGCATGTGAAACCCGCATGTGGAGCATTCGTTTGTGTGGGATGCTCTACCAGGTTCATTCCTAGATAATGCACTCAAAGGGCACTAAGCATAGAGTGTGAAAACTGAGTTTCCTTGAGAGCTGCTTGGAAGCCTGATGGTGTGTGAAGTTAGTGAGCCAAATGGAGTTGTTCTCCCACAAGAACCACTCGGCTGATCCTTCTTCAATATGCCCTTCACCAACATGCAGTGTTTCCTTGATTGAATTAGCTCTCACACCAATATTTGCGTCTAGAGCCTTTGCATTGAGGGCTATCTGAAAACGGCTGTGGCGCTGAAGTTGCCTGTGAATGTGGAGTTGGTGGCATGTGAAACCCGCATGTGGAGCATTCGTTTGTGTGGGATGCTCTACCAGGTTCATTCCTAGATAATGCACTCAAAGGGCACTAAGCATAGAGTGTGAAAACTGAGTTTCCTTGAGAGCTGCTTGGAAGCCTGATGGTGTGTGTAGTGAGCCAAATGGAGTTGTTCTCCCACAAGAACCACTCGGCTGATCCTTCTTCAATATGCCCTTCACCAACATGCAGTGTTTCCTTGATTGAATTAGCTCTCACACCAATATTTGCGTCTAGAGCCTTTGCATTGAGGGCTATCTGAAAACGGCTGTGGCGCTGAAGTTGCCTGTGAATGTGGAGTTGGTGGCATGTGAAACCCGCATGTGGAACATTCGGTTGTGTGGGATGCTCTACCAGGTTCATCCCTAGATAATGCACTCAAAAGGCACTAAGCATAGAGTGTGAAAACTGAGTTTCCTTGAGAGCTGCTTGGAAGCCTGATGGTGTGTGACGTTAGTGAGCCAAATGGAGTTGTTCTCCCACAAGAACCACTCGGCTGATCCTTCTTCAATATGCCCTTCACCAACATGCAGTGTTTCCTTGATTGAATTAGCTCTCACACCAATATTTGCGTCTAGAGCCTTTGCATTGAGGGCTATCTGAAAACGGCTGTGGCGCTGAAGTTGCCTGTGAATGTGGAGTTGGTGGCATGTGAAACCCGCATGTGGAGCATTCGTTTCTGTGGGATGCTCTACCAGGTTCATTCCTAGATAATGCATTCAAAGGGCACTAAGCATACAGTGTGAAAACTGAGTTTCTTTGAGAGCTGCCTGGAAGCCTGATGGTGTGTGTAGTGAGCCAAATGGAGTTGTTCTCCCACAAGAACCACTCGGCTGATCCTTCTTCAATATGCCCTTCACCAACATGCAGTGTTTCCTTGATTGAATTAGCTCTGACACCAATATTTGCGTCTAGAGCCTTTGCATTGAGGGCTATCTGAAAACGGCTGTGGCGCTGAAGTTGCCTGTGAATGTGGAGTTGGTGGCATGTGAAACCCGCATGTGGAGCATTCGTTTGTGTGGGATGCTCTACCAGGTTCATTTCAGTCCTAGCCATACAAAGGGCACTAAGCATAGAGTGTGAAAACTGAGTTTCCTTGAGAGCTGCTTGGAAGCCTGATGGTGTGTGAAGTTAGTGAGCCAAATGGAGTTGTTCTCCCACAAGAACCACTCGGCTGATCCTTCTTCAATATGCCCTTCACCAACATGCAGTGTTTCCTTGATTGAATTAGCTCTCACACCAATATTTGCGTCTAGAGCCTTTGCATTGAGGGCTATCTGAAAACGGCTGTGGCGCTGAAGTTGCCTGTGAATGTGGAGTTGGTGGCATGTGAAACCCGCATGTGGAGCATCCGTTTGTGTGGGATGCTCTACCAGGTTCATTCCTAGATAATGCATTCAAAGGGCACTAAGCATAGAGTGTGAAAACTGAGTTTCCTTGAGAGCTGCTTGGAAGCCTGATGGTGTGTGAAGTTAGTGAGCCAAATGGAGTTGTTCTCCCACAAGAACCACTCGGCTGATCCTTCTTCAATATGCCCTTCACCAACATGCAGTGTTTCCTTGATTGAATTAGCTCTCACACCAATATTGGCGTCTAGAGCCTTTGCATTGAGGGCTATCTGAAAACGGCTGTGGCGCTGAAGTTGCCTGTGAATGTGGAGTTGGTGGCATGTGAAACCCGCATGTGGAGCATTCGTTTGTGTGGGATGCTCTACCAGGTTCATTTCAGTCCTAGCCATACAAAGGGCACTAAGCATAGAGTGTGAAAACTGAGTTTCCTTGAGAGCTGCTTGGAAGCCTGATGGTGTGTGAAGTTAGTGAGCCAAATGGAGTTGTTCTCCCACAAGAACCACTCGGCTGATCCTTCTTCAATATGCCCGTGACCAACATGCAGTGTTTCCTTGATTGAATTAGCTCTCACACCAATAGTTGCGTCTAGAGCCTTTGCATTGAGGGCTATCTGAAAACGGCTGTGGCGCTGAAGTTGCCTGTGAATGTGGAGTTGGTGGCATGTGAAACCCGCATGTGGAGCATTCGTTTGTGTGGGATGCTCTACCAGGTTCATTCCGAGATAATGCACTCAAAGGGCACTAAGCATAGAGTGTGAAAACTGAGTTTCCTTGAGAGCTGCTTGGAAGCCTGATGGTGTGTGAAGTTAGTGAGCCAAATGGAGTTGTTCTCCCACAAGAACCACTCGGCTGATCCTTCTTCAATATGCCCTTCACCAACATGCAGTGTTTCCTTGATTGAATTAGCTCTCACACCAATATTTGCGTCTAGAGCCTTTGCATTGAGGGCTATCTGAAAACGGCTGTGGCGCTGAAGTTGCCTGTGAATGTGGAGTTGGTGGCATGTGAAACCCGCATGTGGAGCATTCGTTTGTGTGGGATGCTCTACCAGGTTCATTTCAGTCCTAGCCATACAAAGGGCACTAAGCATAGAGTGTGAAAACTGAGTTTCATTGAGAGCTGCTTGGAAGCCTGATGGTGTGTGTATTGAGCCAAATGGAGTTGTTCTCCCACAAGAACCACTCGGCTAATCCTTCTTCAATATGCCCTTCACCAACATGCAGTGTTTCCTTGATTGAATTAGCTCTGACACCAATATTCGCGTCTAGAGCCTTTGCATTGAGGGCTATCTGAAAACGGCTGTGGCGCTGAAGTTGCCTGTGAATGTGGAGTTGGTGGCATGTGAAACCCGCATGTGGAACATTCGTTTGTGTGGGATGCTCTACCAGGTTCATTCCTAGATAATGCATTCAAAGGGCACTAAGCATAGAGTGTGAAAACTGAGTTCCCTTGAGAGCTGCTTGGAAGCCTGACGGTGTGTGAAGTTAGTGAGCCAAATGGAGTTGTTCTCCCACAAGAACCACTCGGCTGATCCTTCTTCAATATGCCCTTCACCAACATGCAGTGTTTCCTTGATTGAATTAGCTCTCAAACCAATATTTGCGTCTAGAGCCTTTGCATTGAGGGCTATCTGAAAATGGCTGTGGCGCTGAAGCTGCCTGTGAATGTGGAGTTGGTGGCATGTGAAACCCGCATGTGGAGCATTCGTTTGTGTGGGATGCTCTACCAGGTTCATTCCTAGATAATGCACTCAAAGGGCACTAAGCATAGAGTGTGAAAACTGAGTTCCCTTGAGAGCTGCTTGGAAGCCTGATGGTGTGTGACGTTAGTGAGCCAAATGGAGTT
Source organism: Ochotona princeps (assembly GCF_030435755.1). Lineage (NCBI taxonomy): Eukaryota > Metazoa > Chordata > Mammalia > Lagomorpha > Ochotonidae > Ochotona > Ochotona princeps. The sequence goes on along the minus strand of NW_026699750.1, from coordinate 28,000 downwards.
GTTCTCCCACAAGAACCACTCGGCTGATCCTTCTTCAATATGCCCTTCACCAACATGCAGTGTTTCCTTGATTGAATTAGCTCTCACACCAATATTTGCGTCTAGAGCCTTTGCATTGAGGGCTATCTGAAAACGGCTGTGGCGCTGAAGTTGCCTGTGAATGTGGAGTTGGTGGCATGTGAAACCCGCATGTGGAGCATTCGTTTGTGTGGGATGCTCTACCAGGTTCATTCCTAGATAATGCACTCAAAGGGCACTAAGCATAGAGTGTGAAAACTGAGTTTCCTTGAGAGCTGCTTGGAAGCCTGATGGTGTGTGAAGTTAGTGAGCCAAATGGAGTTGTTCTCCCACAAGAACCACTCGGCTGATCCTTCTTCAATATGCCCTTCACCAACATGCAGTGTTTCCTTGATTGAATTAGCTCTCACACCAATATTGGCGTCTAGAGCCTTTGCATTGAGGGCTATCTGAAAACGGCTGTGGCGCTGAAGTTGCCTGTGAATGTGGAGTTGGTGGCATGTGAAACCCGCATGTGGAGCATTCGTTTGTGTGGGATGCTCTACCAGGTTCATTCCGAGATAATGCACTCAAAGGGCACTAAGCATAGAGTGTGAAAACTGAGTTTCCTTGAGAGCTGCTTGGAAGCCTGATGGTGTGTGAAGTTAGTGAGCCAAATGGAGTTGTTCTCCCACAAGAACCACTCGGCTGATCCTTCTTCAATATGCCCTTCACCAACATGCAGTGTTTCCTTGATTGAATTAGCTCTCACACCAATATTGGCGTCTAGAGCCTTTGCATTGAGGGCTATCTGAAAACGGCTGTGGCGCTGAAGTTGCCTGTGAATGTGGAGTTGGTGGCATGTGAAACCCGCATGTGGAGCATTCGTTTGTGTGGGATGCTCTACCAGGTTCATTTCAGTCCTAGCCATACAAAGGGCACTAAGCATAGAGTGTGAAAACTGAGTTTCCTTGAGAGCTGCTTGGAAGCCTGATGGTGTGTGAAGTTAGTGAGCCAAATGGAGTTGTTCTCCCACAAGAACCACTCGGCTGATCCTTCTTCAATATGCCCGTCACCAACATGCAGTGTTTCCTTGATTGAATTAGCTCTCACACCAATAGTTGCGTCTAGAGCCTTTGCATTGAGGGCTATCTGAAAACGGCTGTGGCGCTGAAGTTGCCTGTGAATGTGGAGTTGGTGGCATGTGAAACCCGCATGTGGAGCATTCGTTTGTGTGGGATGCTCTACCAGGTTCATTCCGAGATAATGCACTCAAAGGGCACTAAGCATAGAGTGTGAAAACTGAGTTTCCTTGAGAGCTGCTTGGAAGCCTGATGGTGTGTGAAGTTAGTGAGCCAAATGGAGTTGTTCTCCCACAAGAACCACTCGGCTGATCCTTCTTCAATATGCCCTTCACCAACATGCAGTGTTTCCTTGATTGAATTAGCTCTCACACCAATATTTGCGTCTAGAGCCTTTGCATTGAGGGCTATCTGAAAACGGCTGTGGCGCTGAAGTTGCCTGTGAATGTGGAGTTGGTGGCATGTGAAACCCGCATGTGGAGCATTCGTTTGTGTGGGATGCTCTACCAGGTTCATTTCAGTCCTAGCCATACAAAGGGCACTAAGCATAGAGTGTGAAAACTGAGTTTCATTGAGAGCTGCTTGGAAGCCTGATGGTGTGTGTATTGAGCCAAATGGAGTTGTTCTCCCACAAGAACCACTCGGCTAATCCTTCTTCAATATGCCCTTCACCAACATGCAGTGTTTCCTTGATTGAATTAGCTCTAACACCAATATTCGCGTCTAGAGCCTTTGCATTGAGGGCTATCTGAAAACGGCTGTGGCGCTGAAGTTGCCTGTGAATGTGGAGTTGGTGGCATGTGAAACCCGCATGTGGAACATTCGTTTGTGTGGGATGCTCTACCAGGTTCATTCCTAGATAATGCATTCAAAGGGCAGTAAGCATAGAGTGTGAAAACTGAGTTCCCTTGAGAGCTGCTTGGAAGCCTGATGGTGTGTGAAGTTAGTGAGCCAAATGGAGTTGTTCTCCCACAAGAACCACTCGGCTGATCCTTCTTCAATATGCCCTTCACCAACATGCAGTGTTTCCTTGATTGAATTAGCTCTCACACCAATATTTGCGTCTAGAGCCTTTGCATTGAGGGCTATCTGAAAATGGCTGTGGCGCTGAAGCTGCCTGTGAATGTGGAGTTGGTGGCATGTGAAACCCGCATGTGGAGCATTCGTTTGTGTGGGATGCTCTACCAGGTTCATTCCTAGATAATGCACTCAAAGGGCACTAAGCATAGAGTGTGAAAACTGAGTTCCCTTGAGAGCTGCTTGGAAGCCTGATGGTGTGTGACGTTAGTGAGCCAAATGGAGTTGTTCTCCCACAAGAACCACTCGGCTGATCCTTCTTCAATATGCCCTTCACCAACATGCAGTGTTTCCTTGATTGAATTAGCTCTCACACCAATATTTGCGTCTAGAGCCTTTGCATTGAGGGCTATCTGAAAACGGCTGTGGCGCTGAAGTTGCCTGTGAATGTGGAGTTGGTGGCATGTGAAACCCGCATGTGGAGCATTCGTTTGTGTGGGATGCTCTACCAGGTTCATTCCTAGATAATGCACTCAAAGGGCACTAAGCATAGAGTGTGAAAACTGAGTTTCCTTGAGAGCTGCTTGGAAGCCTGATGGTGTGTGAAGTTAGTGAGCCAAATGGAGTTGTTCTCCCACAAGAACCACTCGGCTGATCCTTCTTCAATATGCCCTTCACCAACATGCAGTGTTTCCTTGATTGAATTAGCTCTCACACCAATATTGGCGTCTAGAGCCTTTGCATTGAGGGCTATCTGAAAACGGCTGTGGCGCTGAAGTTGCCTGTGAATGTGGAGTTGGTGGCATGTGAAACCCGCATGTGGAGCATTCGTTTGTGTGGGATGCTCTACCAGGTTCATTCCTAGATAATGCACTCAAAGGGCACTAAGCATAGAGTGTGAAAACTGAGTTTCCTTGAGAGCTGCTTGGAAGCCTGATGGTGTGTGAAGTTAGTGAGCCAAATGGAGTTGTTCTCCCACAAGAACCACTCGGCTGATCCTTCTTCAATATGCCCTTCACCAACATGCAGTGTTTCCTTGATTGAATTAGCTCTCACACCAATATTTGCGTCTAGAGCCTTTGCATTGAGGGCTATCTGAAAACGGCTGTGGCGCTGAAGTTGCCTGTGAATGTGGAGTTGGTGGCATGTGAAACCCGCATGTGAAGCATTCGTTTGTGTGGGATGCTCTACCAGGTTCATTTCAGTCCTAGCCATACAAAGGGCACTAAGCATAGAGTGTGAAAACTGAGTTTCCTTGAGAGCTGCTTGGAAGCCTGATGGTGTGTGAAGTTAGTGAGCCAAATGGAGTTGTTCTCCCACAAGAACCACTCGGCTGATCCTTCTTCAATATGCCCTTCACCAACATGCAGTGTTTCCTTGATTGAATTAGCTCTCACACCAATATTTGCGTCTAGAGCCTTTGCATTGAGGGCTATCTGAAAACGGCTGTGGCGCTGAAGTTGCCTGTGAATGTGGAGTTGGTGGCATGTGAAACCCGCATGTGGAGCATTCGTTTGTGTGGGATGCTCTACCAGGTTCATTTCAGTCCTAGCCATACAAAGGGCACTAAGCATAGAGTGTGAAAACTGAGTTTCATTGAGAGCTGCTTGGAAGCCTGATGGTGTGTGTATTGAGCCAAATGGAGTTGTTCTCCCACAAGAACCACTCGGCTGATCCTTCTTCAATATGCCCTTCACCAACATGCAGTGTTTCCTTGATTGAATTAGCTCTAACACAATATTCGCGTCTAGAGCCTTTGCATTGAGGGCTATCTGAAACGGCTGTGGCGCTGAAGTTGCCTGTGAATGTGGAGTTGGTGGCATGTGAAACCCGCATGTGGAACATTCGTTTGTGTGGGATGCTCTACCAGGTTCATTCCTAGATAATGCATTCAAAGGGCAGTAAGCATAGAGTGTGAAAACTGAGTTCCCTTGAGAGCTGCTTGGAAGCCTGATGGTGTGTGAAGTTAGTGAGCCAAATGGAGTTGTTCTCCCACAAGAACCACTCGGCTGATCCTTCTTCAATATGCCCTTCACCAACATGCAGTGTTTCCTTGATTGAATTAGCTCTCACACCAATATTTGCGTCTAGAGCCTTTGCATTGAGGGCTATCTGAAAATGGCTGTGGCGCTGAAGCTGCCTGTGAATGTGGAGTTGGTGGCATGTGAAACCCGCATGTGGAGCATTCGTTTGTGTGGGATGCTCTACCAGGTTCATTCCTAGATAATGCACTCAAAGGGCACTAAGCATAGAGTGTGAAAACTGAGTTCCCTTGAGAGCTGCTTGGAAGCCTGATGGTGTGTGACGTTAGTGAGCCAAATGGAGTTGTTCTCCCACAAGAACCACTCGGCTGATCCTTCTTCAATATGCCCTTCACCAACATGCAGTGTTTCCTTGATTGAATTAGCTCTCACACCAATATTTGCGTCTAGAGCCTTTGCATTGAGGGCTATCTGAAAACGGCTGTGGCGCTGAAGTTGCCTGTGAATGTGGAGTTGGTGGCATGTGAAACCCGCATGTGGAGCATTCGTTTGTGTGGGATGCTCTACCAGGTTCATTCCTAGATAATGCACTCAAAGGGCACTAAGCATAGAGTGTGAAAACTGAGTTTCCTTGAGAGCTGCTTGGAAGCCTGATGGTGTGTGAAGTTAGTGAGCCAAATGGAGTTGTTCTCCCACAAGAACCACTCGGCTGATCCTTCTTCAATATGCCCTTCACCAACATGCAGTGTTTCCTTGATTGAATTAGCTCTCACACCAATATTTGCGTCTAGAGCCTTTGCATTGAGGGCTATCTGAAAACGGCTGTGGCGCTGAAGTTGCCTGTGAATGTGGAGTTGGTGGCATGTGAAACCCGCATGTGGAGCATTCGTTTGTGTGGGATGCTCTACCAGGTTCATTCCTAGATAATGCACTCAAAGGGCACTAAGCATAGAGTGTGAAAACTAAGTTCCCTTGAGAGCTGCTTGGAAGCCTGATGGTGTGTGAAGTTAGTGAGCCAAATGGAGTTGTTCTCCCACAAGAACCACTCGGCTGATCCTTCTTCAATATGCCCTTCACCAACATGCAGTGTTTCCTTGATTGAATTAGCTCTCACACCAATATTTGCGTCTAGAGCCTTTGCATTGAGGGCTATCTGAAAACGGCTGTGGCGCTGAAGTTGCCTGTGAATGTGGAGTTGGTGGCATGTGAAACCCGCATGTGGAGCATTCGTTTGTGTGGGATGCTCTACCAGGTTCATTCCTAGATAATGCACTCAAAGGGCACTAAGCATAGAGTGTGAAAACTGAGTTTCCTTGAGAGCTGCTTGGAAGCCTGATGGTGTGTGAAGTTAGTGAGCCAAATGGAGTTGTTCTCCCACAAGAACCACTCGGCTGATCCTTCTTCAATATGCCCTTCACCAACATGCAGTGTTTCCTTGATTGAATTAGCTCTCACACCAATATTTGCGTCTAGAGCCTTTGCATTGAGGGCTATCTGAAAACGGCTGTGGCGCTGAAGTTGCCTGTGAATGTGGAGTTGGTGGCATGTGAAACCCGCATGTGAAGCATTCGTTTGTGTGGGATGCTCTACCAGGTTCATTTCAGTCCTAGCCATACAAAGGGCACTAAGCATAGAGTGTGAAAACTGAGTTTCCTTGAGAGCTGCTTGGAAGCCTGATGGTGTGTGAAGTTAGTGAGCCAAATGGAGTTGTTCTCCCACAAGAACCACTCAGCTGATCCTTCTTCAATATGCCCTTCACCAACATGCAGTGTTTCCTTGATTGAATTAGCTCTCACACCAATATTTGCGTCTAGAGCCTTTGCATTGAGGGCTATCTGAAAACGGCTGTGGCGCTGAAGTTGCCTGTGAATGTGGAGTTGGTGGCATGTGAAACCCGCATGTGGAGCATTCGTTTGTGTGGGATGCTCTACCAGGTTCATTCCTAGATAATGCACTCAAAGGGCACTAAGCATAGAGTGTGAAAACTGAGATTCCTTGAGAGCTGCTTGCAAGCCTGATGGTGTGTGAAGTTAGTGAGCCAAATGGAGTTGTTCTCCCACAAGAACCACTCGGCTGATCCTTCTTCAATATGCCCTTCACCAACATGCAGTGTTTCCTTGATTGAATTAGCTCTCACACCAATATTTGCGTCTAGAGCCTTTGCATTGAGGGCTATCTGAAAACGGCTGTGGCGCTGAAGTTGCCTGTGAATGTGGAGTTGGTGGCATGTGAAACCCGCATGTGGAGCATTCGTTTGTGTGGGATGCTGTACCAGGTTCCTTTCAGTCCTAGCCATACAAAGGGCACTAAGCATAGAGTGTGAAAACTGAGTTTCCTTGAGAGCTGCTTGGAAGCCTGATGGTGTGTGAAGTTAGTGAGCCAAATGGAGTTGTTCTCCCACAAGAACCACTCGGCTGATCCTTCTTCAATATGCCCTTCACCAACATGCAGTGTTTCCTTGATTGAATTAGCTCTAACACCAATATTCGCGTCTAGAGCCTTTGCATTGAGGGCTATCTGAAAACGGCTGTGGCGCTGAAGTTGCCTGTGAATGTGGAGTTGGTGGCATGTGAAACCCGCATGTGGAGCATTCGTTTGTGTGGGATGCTCTACCAGGTTCATTCCTAGATAATGCATTCAAAGGGCACTAAGCATAGAGTGTGAAAACTGAGTTTCCTTGAGAGCTGCTTGGAAGCCTGATGGTGTGTGAAGTTAGTGAGCCAAATGGAGTTGTTCTCCCACAAGAACCACTCGGCTGATCCTTCTTCAATATGCCCTTCACCAACATGCAGTGTTTCCTTGATTGAATTAGCTCTCACACCAATATTTGCGTCTAGAGCCTTTGCATTGAGGGCTATCTGAAAACGGCTGTGGCGCTGAAGCTGCCTGTGAATGTGGAGTTGGTGGCATGTGAAACCCGCATGTGGAGCATTCGTTTGTGTGGGATGCTCTACCAGGTTCATTCCTAGATAATGCACTCAAAGGGCACTAAGCATAGAGTGTGAAAACTGAGTTCCCTTGAGAGCTGCTTGGAAGCCTGATGGTGTGTGAAGTTAGTGAGCCAAATGGAGTTGTTCTCCCACAAGAACCACTCGGCTGATCCTTCTTCAATATGCCCTTCACCAACATGCAGTGTTTCCTTGATTGAATTAGCTCTCACACCAATATTCGCGTCTAGAGCCTTTGCATTGAGGGCTATCTGAAAACGGCTGTGGCGCTGAAGTTGCCTGTGAATGTGGAGTTGGTGGCATGTGAAACCCGCATGTGGAACATTCGTTTGTGTGGGATGCTCTACCAGGTTCATTCCTAGATAATGCATTCAAAGGGCACTAAGCATAGAGTGTGAAAACTGAGTTTCCTTGAGAGCTGCTTGGAAGCCTGATGGTGTGTGACGTTAGTGAGCCAAATGGAGTTGTTCTCCCACAAGAACCACTCGGCTGATCCTTCTTCAATATGCCCTTCACCAACATGCAGTGTTTCCTTGATTGAATTAGCTCTCACACCAATATTTGCGTCTAGAGCCTTTGCATTGAGGGCTATCTGAAAACGGCTGTGGCGCTGAAGTTGCCTGTGAATGTGGAGTTGGTGGCATGTGAAACCCGCATGTGGAGCATTCGTTTGTGTGGGATGCTCTACCAGGTTCATTCCTAGATAATGCACTCAAAGGGCACTAAGCATAGAGTGTGAGAACTGAGTTTCCTTGAGAGCTGCTTGGAAGCCTGATGGTGTGTGAAGTTAGTGAGCCAAATGGAGTTGTTCTCCCACAAGAACCACTCGGCTGATCCTTCTTCAATATGCCCTTCACCAACATGCAGTGTTTCCTTGATTGAATTAGCTCTCACACCAATATTTGCGTCTAGAGCCTTTGCATTGAGGGCTATCTGAAAACGGCTGTGGCGCTGAAGTTGCCTGTGAATGTGGAGTTGGTGGCATGTGAAACCCGCATGTGGAGCATTCGTTTGTGTGGGATGCTCTACCAGGTTCATTCCTAGATAATGCACTCAAAGGGCACTAAGTATAGAGTGTGAAAACTGAGTTTCCTTGAGAGCTGCTTGGAAGCCTGATGGTGTGTGAAGTTAGTGAGCCAAATGGAGTTGTTCTCCCACAAGAACCACTCGGCTGATCCTTCTTCAATATGCCCTTCACCAACATGCAGTGTTTCCTTGATTGAATTAGCTCTCACACCAATATTTGCGTCTAGAGCCTTTGCATTGAGGGCTATCTGAAAACGGCTGTGGCGCTGAAGTTGCCTGTGAATGTGGAGTTGGTGGCATGTGAAACCCGCATGTGGAGCATTCGTTTGTGTGGGATGCTCTACCAGGTTCATTCCTAGATAATGCACTCAAAGGGCACTAAGCATAGAGTGTGAAAACTGAGTTTCCTTGAGAGCTGCTTGGAAGCCTGATGGTGTGTGAAGTTAGTGAGCCAAATGGAGTTGTTCTCCCACAAGAACCACTCGGCTGATCCTTCTTCAATATGCCCTTCACCAACATGCAGTGTTTCCTTGATTGAATTAGCTCTCACACCAATATTTGCGTCTAGAGCCTTTGCATTGAGGGCTATCTGAAAACGGCTGTGGCGCTGAAGTTGCCTGTGAATGTGGAGTTGGTGGCATGTGAAACCCGCATGTGGAGCATTCGTTTGTGTGGGATGCTCTACCAGGTTCATTCCTAGATAATGCACTCAAAGGGCACTAAGCATAGAGTGTGAAAACTGAGTTTCCTTGAGAGCTGCTTGGAAGCCTGATGGTGTGTGAAGTTAGTGAGCCAAATGGAGTTGTTCTCCCACAAGAACCACTCGGCTGATCCTTCTTCAATATGCCCTTCACCAACATGCAGTGTTTCCTTGATTGAATTAGCTCTCACACCAATATTTGCGTCTAGAGCCTTTGCATTGAGGGCTATCTGAAAACAGCTGTGGCGCTGAAGTTGCCTGTGAATGTGGAGTTGGTGGCATGTGAAACCCGCATGTGGAGCATTCGTTTGTGTGGGATGCTCTACCAGGTTCATTTCAGTCCTAGCCACACAAAGGGCACTAAGCATAGAGTGTGAAAACTGAGTTTCCTTGAGAGCTGCTTGGAAGCCTGATGGTGTGTGAAGTTAGTGAGCCAAATGGAGTTGTTCTCCCACAAGAACCACTCGGCTGATCCTTCTTCAATATGCCCTTCACCAACATGCAGTGTTTCCTTGATTGAATTAGCTCTCACACCAATATTTGCGTCTAGAGCCTTTGCATTGAGGGCTATTTGAAAACGGCTGTGGCGCTGAAGTTGCCTGTGAATGTGGAGTTGGTGGCATGTGAAACCCGCATGTGGAGCATTCGTTTGTGTGGGATGCTCTACCAGGTTCATTCCTAGATAATGCACTCAAAGGGCACTAAGCATAGAGTGTGAAAACTGAGTTTCCTTGAGAGCTGCTTTGAAGCCTGATGGTGTGTGAAGTTAGTGAGCCAAATGGAGTTGTTCTCCCACAAGAACCACTCGGCTGATCCTTCTTCAATATGCCCTTCACCAACATGCAGTGTTTCCTTGATTGAATTAGCTCTCACACCAATATTTGCGTCTAGAGCCTTTGCATTGAGGGCTATCTGAAAACGGCTGTGGCGCTGAAGTTGCCTGTGAATGTGGAGTTGGTGGCATGTGAAACCCGCATGTGGAGCATTCGTTTGTGTGGGATGCTCTACCAGGTTCATTCCTAGATAATGCACTCAAAGGGCACTAAGCATAGAGTGTGAAAACTGAGTTTCCTTGAGAGCTGCTTGGAAGCCTGATGGTGTGTGAAGTTAGTGAGCCAAATGGAGTTGTTCTCCCACAAGAACCACTCGGCTGATCCTTCTTCAATATGCCCTTCACCAACATGCAGTGTTTCCTTGATTGAATTAGCTCTCACACCAATATTTGCGTCTAGAGCCTTTGCATTGAGGGCTATTTGAAAACGGCTGTGGCGCTGAAGTTGCCTGTGAATGTGGAGTTGGTGGCATGTGAAACCCGCATGTGGAGCATTCGTTTGTGTGGGATGCTCTACCAGGTTCATTCCTAGATAATGCACTCAAAGGGCACTAAGCATAGAGTGTGAAAACTGAGTTTCCTTGAGAGCTGCTTGGAAGCCTGATGGTGTGTGAAGTTAGTGAGCCAAATGGAGTTGTTCTCCCACAAGAACCACTCGGCTGATCCTTCTTCAATATGCCCTTCACCAACATGCAGTGTTTCCTTGATTGAATTAGCTCTCACACCAATATTTGCGTCTAGAGCCTTTGCATTGAGGGCTATCTGAAAACGGCTGTGGCGCTGAAGTTGCCTGTGAATGTGGAGTTGGTGGCATGTGAAACCCGCATGTGGAGCATTCGTTTGTGTGGGATGCTCTACCAGGTTCATTTCAGTCCTATCCATACAAAGGGCACTAAGCATAGAGTGTGAAAACTGAGTTTCCTTGAGAGCTGCTTGGAAGCCTGATGGTGTGTGAAGTTAGTGAGCCAAATGGAGTTGTTCTCCCACAAGAACCACTCGGCTGATCCTTCTTCAATATGCCCTTCACCAACATGCAGTGTTTCCTTGATTGAATTAGCTCTCACACCAATATTTGCGTCTAGAGCCTTTGCATTGAGGGCTATCTGAAAACGGCTGTGGCGCTGACGTTGCCTGTGAATGTGGAGTTGGTGGCATGTGAAACCCGCATGTGGAGCATTCGTTTGTGTGGGATGCTCTACCAGGTTCATTCCTAGATAATGCACTCAAAGGGCACTAAGCATAGAGTGTGAAAACTGAGTTTCCTTGAGAGCTGCTTGGAAGCCTGATGGTGTGTGAAGTTAGTGAGCCAAATGGAGTTGTTCTCCCACAAGAACCACTCGGCTGATCCTTCTTCAATATGCCCTTCACCAACATGCAGTGTTTCCTTGATTGAATTAGCTCTCACACCAATATTTGCGTCTAGAGCCTTTGCATTGAGGGCTATCTGAAAACGGCTGTGGCGCTGAAGTTGCCTGTGAATGTGGAGTTGGTGGCATGTGAAACCCGCATGTGAAGCATTCGTTTGTGTGGGATGCTCTACCAGGTTCATTCCTAGATAATGCACTCAAAGGGCACTAAGCATAGAGTGTGAAAACTGAGTTTCCTTGAGAGCTGCTTGGAAGCCTGATGGTGTGTGAAGTTAGTGAGCCAAATGGAGTTGTTCTCCCACAGGAACCACTCGGCTGATCCTTCTTCAATATGCCCTTCACCAACATGCAGTGTTTCCTTGATTGAATTAGCTCTCACACCAATATTTGCGTCTAGAGCCTTTGCATTGAGGGCTATCTGAAAACGGTTGTGGCGCTGAAGTTGCCTGTGAATGTGGAGTTGGTGGCATGTGAAACCCGCATGTGGAGCATTCGTTTGTGTGGGATGCTCTACCAGGTTCATTCCTAGATAATGCACTCAAAGGGCACTAAGCATGGAGTATGAAAACTGAGTTTCCTTGAGAGCTGCTTGGAAGCCTGATGGTGTGTGAAGTTAGTGAGCCAAATGGAGTTGTTCTCCCACAGGAACCACTCGGCTGATCCTTCTTCAATATGCCCTTCACCAACATGCAGTGTTTCCTTGATTGAATTAGCTCTCACACCAATATTTGCGTCTAGAGCCTTTGCATTGAGGGCTATCTGAAAACGGCTGTGGCGCTGAAGTTGCCTGTGAATGTGGAGTTGGTGGCATGTGAAACCCGCATGTGGAGCATTCGTTTGTGTGGGATGCTCTACCAGGTTCATTTCAGTTCCAGCCATACAAAGGGCACTAAGCATAGAGTGTGAAAACTGAGTTTCCTTGAGAGCTGCTTGGAAGCCTGATGGTGTGTGAAGTTAGTGAGCCAAATGGAGTTGTTCTCCCACAAGAACCACTCGGCTGATCCTTCTTCAATATGCCCTTCACCAACATGCAGTGTTTCCTTGATTGAATTAGCTCTCACACCAATATTTGCGTCTAGAGCCTTTGCATTGAGGGCTATCTGAAAACGGCTGTGGCGCTGAAGTTGCCTGTGAATGTGGAGTTGGTGGCATGTGAAACCCGCATGTGGAGCATTCGTTTGTGTGGGATGCTCTACCAGGTTCATTCCTAGATAATGCACTCAAAGGGCACTAAGCATAGAGTGTGAAAACTGAGTTTCCTTGAGAGCTGCTTGGAAGCCTGATGGTGTGTGAAGTTAGTGAGCCAAATGGAGTTGTTCTCCCACAAGAACCACTCGGCTGATCCTTCTTCAATATGCCCTTCACCAACATGCAGTGTTTCCTTGATTGAATTAGCTCTCACACCAATATTTGCGTCTAGAGCCTTTGCATTGAGGGCTATCTGAAAACGGCTGTGGCGCTGAGTTGCCTGTGAATGTGGAGTTGGTGGCATGTGAAACCCGCATGTGGAGCATTCGTTTGTGTGGGATGCTCTACCAGGTTCATTCCTAGATAATGCACTCAAAGGGCACTAAGCATAGAGTGTGAAAACTGAGTTTCCTTGAGAGCTGCTTGGAAGCCTGATGGTGTGTGAAGTTAGTGAGCCAAATGGAGTTGTTCTCCCACAAGAACCACTCGGCTGATCCTTCTTCAATATGCCCTTCACCAACATGCAGTGTTTCCTTGATTGAATTAGCTCTCACACCAATATTTGCGTCTAGAGCCTTTGCATTGAGGGCTATCTGAAAATGGCTGTGGCGCTGAAGTTGCCTGTGAATGTGGAGTTGGTGGCATGTGAAACCCGCATGTGGAGCATTCGTTTGTGTGGGATGCTCTACCAGGTTCATTTCAGTCCTAGCCATACAAAGGGCACTAAGCATAGAGTGTGAAAACTGAGTTTCCTTGAGAGCTGCTTGGAAGCCTGATGGTGTGTGAAGTTAGTGAGCCAAATGGAGTTGTTCTCCCACAAGAACCACTCGGCTGATCCTTCTTCAATATGCCCTTCACCAACATGCAGTGTTTCCTTGATTGAATTAGCTCTCACACCAATATTTGCGTCTAGAGCCTTTGCATTGAGGGCTATCTGAAAACGGCTGTGGCGCTGAAGTTGCCTGTGAATGTGGAGTTGGTGGCATGTGAAACCCGCATGTGGAGCATTCGTTTGTGTGGGATGCTCTACCAGGTTCATTCCTAGATAATGCACTCAAAGGGCACTAAGCATAGAGTGTGAAAACTGAGTTTCCTTGAGAGCTGCTTGGAAGCCTGATGGTGTGTGAAGTTAGTGAGCCAAATGGAGTTGTTCTCCCACAAGAACCACTCGGCTGATCCTTCTTCAATATGCCCTTCACCAACATGCAGTGTTTCCTTGATTGAATTAGCTCTCACACCAATATTTGCGTCTAGAGCCTTTGCATTGAGGGTATCTGAAAACGGCTGTGGCGCTGAAGTTGCCTGTGAATGTGGAGTTGGTGGCATGTGAAACCCGCATGTGGAGCATTCGTTTGTGTGGGATGCTGTACCAGGTTCCTTTCAGTCCTAGCCATACAAAGGGCACTAAGCATAGAGTGTGAAAACTGAGTTTCCTTGAGAGCTGCTTGGAAGCCTGATGGTGTGTGAAGTTAGTGAGCCAAATGGAGTTGTTCTCCCACAAGAACCACTCGGCTGATCCTTCTTCAATATGCCCTTCACCAACATGCAGTGTTTCCTTGATTGAATTAGCTCTCACACCAATATTTGCGTCTAGAGCCTTTGCATTGAGGGCTATCTGAAAACGGCTGTGGTGCTGAAGTTGCCTGTGAATGTGGAGTTGGTGGCATGTGAAACCCGCATGTGGAGCATTCGTGTGTGTGGGATGCTCTACCAGGTTCATTCCTAGATAATGCACTCAAAGGGCACTAAGCATAGAGTGTGAAAACTGAGTTTCCTTGAGAGCTGCTTGGAAGCCTGATGGTGTGTGAAGTTAGTGAGCCAAATGGAGTTGTTCTCCCACAAGAACCACTCGGCTGATCCTTCTTCAATATGCCCTTCACCAACATGCAGTGTTTCCTTGATTGAATTAGCTCTCACACCAATATTTGCGTCTAGAGCCTTTGCATTGAGGGCTATCTGAAAACGGCTGTGGCGCTGAGTTGCCTGTGAATGTGGAGTTGGTGGCATGTGAAACCCGCATGTGGAGCATTCGTTTGTGTGGGATGCTCTACCAGGTTCATTCCTAGATAATGCACTCAAAGGGCACTAAGCATAGAGTGTGAAAACTGAGTTTCCTTGAGAGCTGCTTGGAAGCCTGATGGTGTGTGAAGTTAGTGAGCCAAATGGAGTTGTTCTCCCACAAGAACCACTCGGCTGATCCTTCTTCAATATGCCCTTCACCAACATGCAGTGTTTCCTTGATTGAATTAGCTCTCACACCAATATTTGCGTCTAGAGCCTTTGCATTGAGGGCTATCTGAAAATGGCTGTGGCGCTGAAGTTGCCTGTGAATGTGGAGTTGGTGGCATGTGAAACCCGCATGTGGAGCATTCGTTTGTGTGGGATGCTCTACCAGGTTCATTTCAGTCCTAGCCATACAAAGGGCACTAAGCATAGAGTGTGAAAACTGAGTTTCCTTGAGAGCTGCTTGGAAGCCTGATGGTGTGTGAAGTTAGTGAGCCAAATGGAGTTGTTCTCCCACAAGAACCACTCGGCTGATCCTTCTTCAATATGCCCTTCACCAACATGCAGTGTTTCCTTGATTGAATTAGCTCTCACACCAATATTTGCGTCTAGAGCCTTTGCATTGAGGGCTATCTGAAAACGGCTGTGGCGCTGAAGTTGCCTGTGAATGTGGAGTTGGTGGCATGTGAAACCCGCATGTGGAGCATTCGTTTGTGTGGGATGCTCTACCAGGTTCATTCCTAGATAATGCACTCAAAGGGCACTAAGCATAGAGTGTGAAAACTGAGTTTCCTTGAGAGCTGCTTGGAAGCCTGATGGTGTGTGAAGTTAGTGAGCCAAATGGAGTTGTTCTCCCACAAGAACCACTCGGCTGATCCTTCTTCAATATGCCCTTCACCAACATGCAGTGTTTCCTTGATTGAATTAGCTCTCACACCAATATTTGCGTCTAGAGCCTTTGCATTGAGGGTATCTGAAAACGGCTGTGGCGCTGAAGTTGCCTGTGAATGTGGAGTTGGTGGCATGTGAAACCCGCATGTGGAGCATTCGTTTGTGTGGGATGCTCTACCAGGTTCCTTTCAGTCCTAGCCATACAAAGGGCACTAAGCATAGAGTGTGAAAACTGAGTTTCCTTGAGAGCTGCTTGGAAGCCTGATGGTGTGTGAAGTTAGTGAGCCAAATGGAGTTGTTCTCCCACAAGAACCACTCGGCTGATCCTTCTTCAATATGCCCTTCACCAACATGCAGTGTTTCCTTGATTGAATTAGCTCTCACACCAATATTTGCGTCTAGAGCCTTTGCATTGAGGGCTATCTGAAAACGGCTGTGGTGCTGAAGTTGCCTGTGAATGTGGAGTTGGTGGCATGTGAAACCCGCATGTGGAGCATTCGTTTGTGTGGGATGCTCTACCAGGTTCATTCCTAGATAATGCACTCAAAGGGCACTAAGCATAGAGTGTGAAAACTGAGTTTCCTTGAGAGCTGCTTGGAAGCCTGATGGTGTGTGAAGTTAGTGAGCCAAATGGAGTTGTTCTCCCACAAGAACCACTCGGCTGATCCTTCTTCAATATGCCCTTCACCAACATGCAGTGTTTCCTTGATTGAATTAGCTCTCACACCAATATTTGCGTCTAGAGCCTTTGCATTGAGGGCTATCTGAAAACGGCTGTGGCGCTGAAGTTGCCTGTGAATGTGGAGTTGGTGGCATGTGAAACCCGCATGTGGAGCATTCGTTTGTGTGGGATGCTCTACCAGGTTCATTTCAGTCCTAGCCATACAAAGGGCACTAAGCATAGAGTGTGAAAACTGAGTTTCCTTGAGAGCTGCTTGGAAGCCTGATGGTGTGTGAAGTTAGTGAGCCAAATGGAGTTGTTCTCCCACAAGAACCACTCGGCTGATCCTTCTTCAATTTGCCTTTCACCAACATGCAGTGTTTCCTTGATTGAATTAGCTCTCACACCAATATTTGCGTCTAGAGCCTTTGCATTGAGGGCTATCTGAAAACGGCTGTGGCGCTGAAGTTGCCTGTGAATGTGGAGTTGGTGGCATGTGAAACCCGCATGTGGAGCATTCGTGTGTGTGGGATGCTCTACCAGGTTCATTCCTAGATAATGCACTCAAAGGGCACTAAGCATAGAGTGTGAAAACTGAGTTTCCTTGAGAGCTGCTTGGAAGCCTGATGGTGTGTGAAGTTAGTGAGCCAAATGGAGTTGTTCTCCCACAAGAACCACTCGGCTGATCCTTCTTCAATATGCCCTTCACCAACATGCAGTGTTTCCTTGATTGAATTAGCTCTCACACCAATATTTGCGTCTAGAGCCTTTGCATTGAGGGCTATCTGAAAACGGCTGTGGCGCTGAAGTTGCCTGTGAATGTGGAGTTGGTGGCATGTGAAACCCGCATGTGGAGCATTCGTGTGTGTGGGATGCTCTACCAGGTTCATTCCTAGATAATGCACTCAAAGGGCACTAAGCATAGAGTGTGAAAACTGAGTTTCCTTGAGAGCTGCTTGGAAGCCTGATGGTGTGTGAAGTTAGTGAGCCAAATGGAGTTGTTCTCCCACAAGAACCACTCGGCTGATCCTTCTTCAATATGCCCTTCACCAACATGCAGTGTTTCCTTGATTCAATTAGCTCTCACACCAATATTTGCGTCTAGAGCCTTTGCATTGAGGGCTATCTGAAAACGGCTGTGGCGCTGAAGTTGCCTGTGAATGTGGAGTTGGTGGCATGTGAAACCCGCATGTGGAGCATTCGTTTGTGTGGGATGCTCTACCAGGTTCATTCCTAGATAATGCACTCAAAGGGCACTAAGCATAGAGTGTGAAAACTGAGTTTCCTTGAGAGCTGCTTGGAAGCCTGATGGTGTGTGAAGTTAGTGAGCCAAATGGAGTTGTTCTCCCACAAGAACCACTCGGCTGATCCTTCTTCAATATGCCCTTCACCAACATGCAGTGTTTCCTTGATTGAATTAGCTCTCACACCAATATTTGCGTCTAGAGCCTTTGCATTGAGGGCTATCTGAAAACGGCTGTGGCGCTGAAGTTGCCTGTGAATGTGGAGTTGGTGGCATGTGAAACCCGCATGTGGAGCATTCGTTTGTGTGGGATGCTCTACCAGGTTCATTCCTAGATAATGCACTCAAAGGGCACTAAGCATAGAGTGTGAAAACTGAGTTTCCTTGAGAGCTGCTTGGAAGCCTGATGGTGTGTGAAGTTAGTGAGCCAAATGGAGTTGTTCTCCCACAAGAACCACTCGGCTGATCCTTCTTCAATATGCCCTTCACCAACATGCAGTGTTTCCTTGATTGAATTAGCTCTCACACCAATATTTGTGTCTAGAGCCTTTGCATTGAGGGCTATTTGAAAACGGCTGTGGCGCTGAAGTTGCCTGTGAATGTGGAGTTGGTGGCATGTGAAACCCGCATGTGGAGCATTCGTTTGTGTGGGATGCTCTACCAGGTTCATTCCTAGATAATGCACTCAAAGGGCACTAAGCATAGAGTGTGAAAACTGAGTTTCCTTGAGAGCTGCTTTGAAGCCTGATGGTGTGTGAAGTTAGTGAGCCAAATGGAGTTGTTCTCCCACAAGAACCACTCGGCTGATCCTTCTTCAATATGCCCTTCACCAACATGCAGTGTTTCCTTGATTGAATTAGCTCTCACACCAATATTTGTGTCTAGAGCCTTTGCATTGAGGGCTATTTGAAAACGGCTGTGGCGCTGAAGTTGCCTGTGAATGTGGAGTTGGTGGCCATGTGAAACCCGCATGTGGAGCATTCGTTTGTGTGGGATGCTCTACCAGGTTCATTCCTAGATAATGCACTCAAAGGGCACTAAGCATAGAGTGTGAAAACTGAGTTTCCTTGAGAGCTGCTTGGAAGCCTGATGGTGTGTGAAGTTAGTGAGCCAAATGGAGTTGTTCTCCCACAAGAACCACTCGGCTGATCCTTCTTCAATATGCCCTTCACCAACATGCAGTGTTTCCTTGATTGAATTAGCTCTCACACCAATATTTGCGTCTAGAGCCTTTGCATTGAGGGCTATCTGAAAACGGCTGTGGCGCTGAAGTTGCCTGTGAATGTGGAGTTGGTGGCATGTGAAACCCGCATGTGGAGCATTCGTTTGTGTGGGATGCTCTACCAGGTTCATTTCAGTCCTAGCCATACAAAGAGCACTAAGGATAGAGTGTGAAAACTGAGTTTCCTTGAGAGCTGCTTGGAAGCCTGATGGTGTGTGAAGTTAGTGAGCCAAATGGAGTTGTTCTCCCACAAGAACCACTCGGCTGATCCTTCTTCAATATGCCCTTCACCAACATGCAGTGTTTCCTTGATTGAATTAGCTCTCACACCAATATTTGCGTCTAGAGCCTTTGCATTGAGGGCTATCTGAAAACGGCTGTGGCGCTGAAGTTGCCTGTGAATGTGGAGTTGGTGGCATGTGAAACCCGCATGTGGAGCATTCGTGTGTGTGGGATGCTCTACCAGGTTCATTCCTAGATAATGCACTCAAAGGGCACTAAGCATAGAGTGTGAAAACTGAGTTTCCTTGAGAGCTGCTTGGAAGCCTGATGGTGTGTGAAGTTAGTGAGCCAAATGGAGTTGTTCTCCCACAAGAACCACTCGGCTGATCCTTCTTCAATATGCCCTTCACCAACATGCAGTGTTTCCTTGATTGAATTAGCTCTCACACCAATATTTGCGTCTAGAACCTTTGTATTGAGGGCTATCTGAAAACGGCTGTGGCGCTGAAGTTGCCTGTGAATGTGGAGTTGGTGGCATGTGAAACCCGCATGTGGAGCATTCGTTTGTGTGTGTGGGATGCTCTACCAGGTTCATTCCTAGATAATGCACTCAAAGGGCACTAAGCATAGAGTGTGAAAACTGAGTTTCCTTGAGAGCTGCTTGGAAGCCTGATGGTGTGTGAAGTTAGTGAGCCAAATGGAGTTGTTCTCCCACAAGAACCACTCGGCTGATCCTTCTTCAATATGCCCTTCACCAACATGCAGTGTTTCCTTGATTGAATTAGCTCTCACACCAATATTTGCGTCTAGAGCCTTTGCATTGAGGGCTATCTGAAAACGGCTGTGGCGCTGAAGTTGCCTGTGAATGTGGAGTTGGTGGCATGTGAAACCCGCATGTGGAGCATTCGTGTGTGTGGGATGCTCTACCAGGTTCATTCCTAGATAATGCACTCAAAGGGCACTAAGCATAGAGTGTGAAAACTGAGTTTCCTTGAGAGCTGCTTGGAAGCCTGATGGTGTGTGAAGTTAGTGAGCCAAATGGAGTTGTTCTCCCACAAGAACCACTCGGCTGATCCTTCTTCAATATGCCCTTCACCAACATGCAGTGTTTCCTTGATTGAATTAGCTCTCACACCAATATTTGCGTCTAGAGCCTTTGCATTGAGGGCTATCTGAAAACGGCTGTGGCGCTGAAGTTGCCTGTGAATGTGGAGTTGGTGGCATGTGAAACCCGCATGTGGAGCATTCGTTTGTGTGGGATGCTCTACCAGGTTCATTCCTAGATAATGCACTCAAAGGGCACTAAGCATAGAGTGTGAAAACTGAGTTTCCTTGAGAGCTGCTTGGAAGCCTGATGGTGTGTGAAGTTAGTGAGCCAAATGGAGTTGTTCTCCCACAAGAACCACTCGGCTGATCCTTCTTCAATATGCCCTTCACCAACATGCAGTGTTTCCTTGATTCAATTAGCTCTCACACCAATATTTGCGTCTAGAGCCTTTGCATTGAGGGCTATCTGAAAACGGCTGTGGCGCTGAAGTTGCCTGTGAATGTGGAGTTGGTGGCATGTGAAACTCGCATGTGGAGCATTCGTTTGTGTGGGGATGCTCTACCAGGTTCATTCCTAGATAATGCACTCAAAGGGCACTAAGCATAGAGTGTGAAAACTGAGTTTCCTTGAGAGCTGCTTGGAAGCCTGATGGTGTGTGAAGTTAGTGAGCCAAATGGAGTTGTTCTCCCACAAGAACCACTCGGCTGATCCTTCTTCAATATGCCCTTCACCAACATGCAGTGTTTCCTTGATTGAATTAGCTCTCACACCAATATTTGTGTCTAGAGCCTTTGCATTGAGGGCTATTTGAAAACGGCTGTGGCGCTGAAGTTGCCTGTGAATGTGGAGTTGGTGGCATGTGAAACCCGCATGTGGAGCATTCGTTTGTGTGGGATGCTCTACCAGGTTCATTCCTAGATAATGCACTCAAAGGGCACTAAGCATAGAGTGTGAAAACTGAGTTTCCTTGAGAGCTGCTTGGAAGCCTGATGGTGTGTGAAGTTAGTGAGCCAAATGGAGTTGTTCTCCCACAAGAACCACTCGGCTGATCCTTCTTCAATATGCCCTTCACCAACATGCAGTGTTTCCTTGATTGAATTAGCTCTCACACCAATATTTGCGTCTAGAGCCTTTGCATTGAGGGCTATCTGAAAACGGCTGTGGCGCTGAAGTTGCTTGTGAATGTGGAGTTGGTGGCATGTGAAACCCGCATGTGGAGCATTCGTTTGTGTGGGATGCTCTACCAGGTTCATTCCTAGATAATGCACTCAAAGGGCACTAAGCATAGAGTGTGAAAACTGAGTTTCCTTGAGAGCTGCTTGGAAGCCTGATGGTGTGTGAAGTTAGTGAGCCAAATGGAGTTGTTCTCCCACAAGAACCACTCGGCTGATCCTTCTTCAATATGCCCTTCACCAACATGCAGTGTTTCCTTGATTGAATTAGCTCTCACACCAATATTTGCGTCTAGAGCCTTTGCATTGAGGGCTATCTGAAAACGGTTGTGGCGCTGAAGTTGCCTGTGAATGTGGAGTTGGTGGCATGTGAAACCCGCATGTGGAGCATTCGTTTGTGTGGGATGCTCTACCAGGTTCATTCCTAGATAATGCACTCAAAGGGCACTAAGCATGGAGTATGAAAACTGAGTTTCCTTGAGAGCTGCTTGGAAGCCTGATGGTGTGTGAAGTTAGTGAGCCAAATGGAGTTGTTCTCCCACAAGAACCACTCGGCTGATCCTTCTTCAATATGCCCTTCACCAACATGCAGTGTTTCCTTGATTGAATTAGCTCTCACACCAATATTTGCGTCTAGAGCCTTTGCATTGAGGGCTATCTGAAAACGGCTGTGGCGCTGAAGTTGCCTGTGAATGTGGAGTTGGTGGCATGTGAAACCCGCATGTGGAGCATTCGTTTGTGTGGGATGCTCTACCAGGTTCATTCCTAGATAATGCACTCAAAGGGCACTAAGCATAGAGTGTGAAAACTGAGTTTCCTTGAGAGCTGCTTGGAAGCCTGATGGTGTGTGAAGTTAGTGAGCCAAATGGAGTTGTTCTCCCACAAGAACCACTCGGCTGATCCTTCTTCAATATGCCCTTCACCAACATGCAGTGTTTCCTTGATTGAATTAGCTCTCACACCAATATTTGCGTCTAGAGCCTTTGCATTGAGGGCTATCTGAAAACGGCTGTGGTGCTGAAGTTGCCTGTGAATGTGGAGTTTGGTGGCATGTGAAACCCGCATGTGGAAGCATTCGTTTGTGTGGGATGCTCTACCAGGTTCATTCCTAGATAATGCACTCAAAGGGCACTAAGCATAGAGTGTGAAAACTGACTTTCCTTGAGAGCTGCTTGGAAGCCTGATGGTGTGTGAAGTTAGTGAGCCAAATGGAGTTGTTCTCCCACAAGAACCACTCGGCTGATCCTTCTTCAATATGCCCTTCACCAACATGCAGTGTTTCCTTGATTGAATTAGCTCTCACACCAATATTTGCGTCTAGAGCCTTTGCATTGAGGGCTATCTGAAAACGGCTGTGGCGCTGAAGTTGCCTGTGAATGTGGAGTTGGTGGCATGTGAAACCCGCATGTGGAGCATTCGTTTGTGTGGGATGCTCTACCAGGTTCATTTCAGTCCTAGCCATACAAAGGGCACTAAGCATAGAGTGTGAAAACTGAGTTTCCTTGAGAGCTGCTTGGAAGCCTGATGGTGTGTGAAGTTAGTGAGCCAAATGGAGTTGTTCTCCCACAAGAACCACTCGGCTGATCCTTCTTCAATATGCCCTTCACCAACATGCAGTGTTTCCTTGATTGAATTAGCTCTCACACACAATATTTGCGTCTAGAGCCTTTGTATTGAGGGCTATCTGAAAACGGCTGTGGCGCTGAAGTTGCCTGTGAATGTGGAGTTGGTGGCATGTGAAACCCGCATGTGGAGCATTCGTTTGTGTGGGATGCTCTACCAGGTTCATTCCTAGATAATGCACTCAAAGGGCACTAAGCATAGAGTGTGAAAACTGAGTTTCCTTGAGAGCTGCTTGGAAGCCTGATGGTGTGTGAAGTTAGTGAGCCAAATGGAGTTGTTCTCCCACAAGAACCACTCGGCTGATCCTTCTTCAATATGCCCTTCACCAACATGCAGTGTTTCCTTGATTGAATTAGCTCTCACACCAATATTTGCGTCTAGAGCCTTTGCATTGAGGGCTATCTGAAAACGGCTGTGGCGCTGAAGTTGCCTGTGAATGTGGAGTTGGTGGCATGTGAAACCCGCATGTGGAGCATTCGTGTGTGTGGGATGCTCTACCAGGTTCATTCCTAGATAATGCACTCAAAGGGCACTAAGCATAGAGTGTGAAAACTGAGTTTCCTTGAGAGCTGCTTGGAAGCCTGATGGTGTGTGAAGTTAGTGAGCCAAATGGAGTTGTTCTCCCACAAGAACCACTCGGCTGATCCTTCTTCAATATGCCCTTCACCAACATGCAGTGTTTCCTTGATTGAATTAGCTCTCACACCAATATTTGCGTCTAGAGCCTTTGTATTGAGGGCTATCTGAAAACGGCTGTGGCGCTGAAGTTGCCTGTGAATGTGGAGTTGGTGGCATGTGAAACCCGCATGTGGAGCATTCGTTTGTGTGGGATGCTCTACCAGGTTCATTCCTAGATAATGCACTCAAAGGGCACTAAGCATAGAGTGTGAAAACTGAGTTTCCTTGAGAGCTGCTTGGAAGCCTGATGGTGTGTGAAGTTAGTGAGCCAAATGGAGTTGTTCTCCCACAAGAACCACTCGGCTGATCCTTCTTCAATATGCCCTTCACCAACATGCAGTGTTTCCTTGATTGAATTAGCTCTCACACCAATATTTGCGTCTAGAGCCTTTGCATTGAGGGCTATCTGAAAACGGCTGTGGCGCTGAAGTTGCCTGTGAATGTGGAGTTGGTGGCATGTGAAACCCGCATGTGGAGCATTCGTGTGTGTGGGATGCTCTACCAGGTTCATTCCTAGATAATGCACTCAAAGGGCACTAAGCATAGAGTGTGAAAACTGAGTTTCCTTGAGAGCTGCTTGGAAGCCTGATGGTGTGTGAAGTTAGTGAGCCAAATGGAGGTTGTTCTCCCACAAGAACCACTCGGCTGATCCTTCTTCAATATGCCCTTCACCAACATGCAGTGTTTCCTTGATTGAATTAGCTCTCACACCAATATTTGCGTCTAGAGCCTTTGCATTGAGGGCTATCTGAAAACGGCTGTGGCGCTGAAGTTGCCTGTGAATGTGGAGTTGGTGGCATGTGAAACCCGCATGTGGAGCATTCGTTTGTGTGGGATGCTCTACCAGGTTCATTCCTAGATAATGCACTCAAAGGGCACTAAGCATAGAGTGTGAAAACTGAGTTTCCTTGAGAGCTGCTTGGAAGCCTGATGGTGTGTGTGAAGTTAGTGAGCCAAATGGAGTTGTTCTCCCACAAGAACCACTCGGCTGATCCTTCTGCAATATGCCCTTCACCAACATGCAGTGTTTCCTTGATTGAATTAGCTCTCACACCAATATTTGCGTCTAGAGCCTTTGCATTGAGGGCTATCTGAAAACGGCTGTGGCGCTGAAGTTGCCTGTGAATGTGGAGTTGGTGGCATGTGAAACCCGCATGTGGAGCATTCGTTTGTGTGGGATGCTCTACCAGGTTCATTCCTAGATAATGCACTCAAAGGGCACTAAGCATAGAGTGTGAAAACTGAGTTTCCTTGAGAGCTGCTTGGAAGCCTGATGGTGTGTGAAGTTAGTGAGCCAAATGGAGTTGTTCTCCCACAAGAACCACTCGGCTGATCCTTCTTCAATATGCCCTTCACCAACATGCAGTGTTTCCTTGATTGAATTAGCTCTCACACCAATATTTGTGTCTAGAGCCTTTGCATTGAGGGCTATCTGAAAACGGCTGTGGCGCTGAAGTTGCCTGTGAATGTGTGGAGTTGGTGGCATGTGAAACCGCATGTGGAGCATTCGTTTGTGTGGGATGCTCTACCAGGTTCATTCCTAGATAATGCACTCAAAGGGCACTAAGCATAGAGTGTGAAAACTGAGTTTCCTTGAGAGCTGCTTGGAAGCCTGATGGTGGTGTGAAGTTAGTGAGCCAAATGGAGTTGTTCTCCCACAAGAACCACTCGGCTGATCCTTCGTCAATATGCCCTTCACCAACATGCAGTGTTTCCTTGATTGAATTAGCTCTCACACCAATATTTGTGTCTAGAGCCTTTGCATTGAGGGCTATCTGAAAACGGCTGTGGCGCTGAAGTTGCCTGTGAATGTGGAGTTGGTGGCATGTGAAACCCGCATGTGGAGCATTCGTTTGTGTGGGATGCTCTACCAGGTTCATTTCTCAGTGCTAGCCATACAAAGGGCACTAAGCATAGAGTGTGAAAACTGAGTTTCTTGAGAGCTGCTTGGAAGCCTGATGGTGTGTGAAGTTAGTGAGCCAAATGGAGTTGTTCTCCCACAAGAACCACTCGGCTGATCCTTCTTCAATATGCCCTTCACCAACATGCAGTGTTTCCTTGATTGAATTAGCTCTCACACCAATATTTGTGTCTAGAGCGTTTGCATTGAGGGCTATCTGAAAACGGCTGTGGCGCTGAAGTTGCCTGTGAATGTGGAGTTGGTGGCATGTGAAACCCGCATGTGGAGCATTCGTTTGTGTGGGATGCTCTACCAGGTTCATTTCAGTCCTAGCCATACAAAGGGCACTAAGCATAGAGTGTGAAAACTGAGTTTCCTTGAGAGCTGCTTGGAAGCCTGATGGTGTGTGAAGTTAGTGAGCCAAATGGAGTTGTTCTCCCACAAGAACCACTCGGCTGATCCTTCTTCAATATGCCCTTCACCAACATGCAGTGTTTCCTTGATTGAATTAGCTCTCACACCAATATTTGTGTCTAGAGCCTTTGCATTGAGGGCTATCTGAAAACGGCTGTGGCGCTGAAGTTGCCTGTGAATGTGGAGTTGGTGGCATGTGAACCCGCATGTGGAGCATTCGTTTGTGTGGGATGCTCTACCAGGTTCATTTCAGTCCTAGCCATACAAAAGGCACTAAGCATAGAGTGTGAAAACTGAGTTTCCTTGAGAGCTGCTTGGAAGCCTGATGGTGTGTGAAGTTAGTGAGCCAAATGGAGTTGTTTCTCCCACAAGAACCACTCGGCTGATCCTTCTTCAATATGCCCTTCACCAACATGCAGTGTTTCCTTGATTGAATTAGCTCTCACACCAATATTTGCGTCTAGAGCCTTTGCATTGAGGGCTATCTGAAAACGGCTGTGGCGCTGAAGTTGCCTGTGAATGTGGAGTTGGTGGCATGTGAAACCCGCATGTGGAGCATTCGTTTGTGTGGGATGCTCTACCAGGTTCATTCCTAGATAATGCACTCAAAGGGCACTAAGCATAGAGTATGAAAACTGAGTTTTCTTGAGAGCTGCTTGGAAGCCTGATGGTGTGTGAAGTTAGTGAGCCAAATGGAGTTGTTCTCCCACAAGAACCACTCAGCTGATCCTTCTTCAATATGCCCTTCACCAACATGCAGTGTTTCCTTGATTGAATTAGCTCTCACACCAATATTTGCGTCTAGAGCCTTTGCATTGAGGGCTATCTGAAAACGGCTGTGGCGCTGAAGTTGCCTGTGAATGTGGGAGGTGGTGGCATGTGAAACCCGCATGTGGAGCATTCGTTTGTGTGGGATGCTCTACCAGGTTCATTCCTAGATAATGCACTCAAAGGGCACTAAGCATAGAGTGTGAAAACTGAGTTTCCTTGAGAGCTGCTTGGAAGCCTGATGGTGTGTGAAGTTAGTGAGCCAAATGGAGTTGTTCTCCCACAAGAACCACTCGGCTGATCCTTCTTCAATATGCCCTTCACCAACATGCAGTGTTTCCTTGATTGAATTAGCTCTCACACCAATATTTGCGTCTAGAGCCTTTGCTTTGAGGGCTATCTGAAAACGGCTGTGGCGCTGAAGTTGCTTGTGAATGTGGAGTTTGGTGGCATGTGAAACCCGCATGTGGAGCATTCGTTTGTGTGGGATGCTCTACCAGGTTCATTCTTAGATAATGCACTCAAAGGGCACTAAGCATAGAGTGTGAAAACTGAGTTTCCTTGAGAGCTGCTTGAAAGCCTGATGGGTGTGTGAAGTTAGTGAGCCAAATGGAGTTGTTCTCCACAAGAACCACTCGGCTGATCCTTCTTCAATATGCCTTTCACCAACATGCAGTGTTTTCCTTGATTGAATTAGCTCTCACACCAATATTTGCGTCTAGAGCCTTTGCATTGAGTGGGCTATCTGAGAAAACGGCTGTGGCGCTGAAGTTGCCTGTGAATGTGGAGTTGGTGGCATGTGAAACCCGCATGTGAGCATTCGATTGTGTGGGATGCTCTACCGGGTTCATTCCTAGATAATGCACTCAAAGGGCACTAAGCATAGAGTGTGAAAACTGAGTTTCCTTGAGAGCTGCTTGGAAGCCTGATGGTGTGTGAAGTTAGTGAGCCAAATGGAGTTGTTCTCCCACAAGAACCACTCGGCTGATCCTTCTGCAATATGCCCTTCACCAACATGCAGTGTTTCCTTGATTGAATTAGCTCTCACACCAATATTTGCATCTAGAGCCTTTGCATTGAGGGCTATCTGAAAACGGCTGTGGCGCTGAAGTTGCCTGTGAATGTGGAGTTGGTGGCATGTGAAACCCGCATGTGGAGCATTCGTTTGTGTGGGATGCTCTACCAGGTTCATTTCAGTCCAAGCCAAAGAAAGGGCACTAAGCATAGAGTGTGAAAACTGAGTTTCCTTGAGAGCTGCTTGGAAGCCTGATGGTGTGTGAAGTTAGTGAGCCAAATGGAGTTGTTCTCCCACAAGAACCACTCGGCTGATCCTTCTTCAATATGCCCTTCACCAACATGCAGTGTTTCCTTGATTGAATTAGCTCTCACACCAATATTTGCGTCTAGAGCCTTTGTATTGAGGGCTATCTGAAAACGGCTGTGGCGCTGAAGTTGCCTGTGAATGTGGAGTTGGTGGCATGTGAAACCCGCATGTGGAGCATTCGTTTGTGTGGGATGCTCTACCAGGTTCATTCCTAGATAATGCACTCAAAGGGCACTAAGCATAGAGTGTGAAAACTGACTTTCCTTGAGAGCTGCTTGAAAGCCTGATGGTGTGTGAAGTTAGTGAGCCAAATGGAGTTGTTCTCCCACAAGAACCACTCGGCTGATCCTTCTTCAATATGCCTTTTCACCAACATGCAGTGTTTCCTTGATTGAATTAGCTCTCACACCAATATTTGCGTCTAGAGCCTTTGCATTGAGGGCTATCTGAAAACGGCTGTGGCGCTGAAGTTGCCTGTGAATGTGGAGTTGGTGGCATGTGAAACCCGCATGTGGAGCATTCGATTGTGTGGGATGCTCTACCGGGTTCATTCCTAGATAATGCACTCAAAGGGCACTAAGCATGGAGTGTGAAAACTGAGTTTCCTTGAGAGCTGCTTGGAAGCCTGATGGTGTGTGAAGTTAGTGAGCCAAATGGAGTTGTTCTCCCACAAGAACCACTCGGCTGATCA